>NC_051177.1:97326762-97469262 GCF_013339695.2 Rhipicephalus sanguineus | reverse complement strand
ATCGTTCTCCTCCGGGCGGCAGCGTTCGTGCCGTTCCCCAGGTCCACGCTAGAAAAAGCCCTTCGGCCTTCGTTTGTTCGTTAGCGTGCGTGTCGACGAGGCGAACGGGCCGGAGTGGTGCTTATGGGGCCCGGACGCGTTAACGGGTTGACAAGAGCAAGTGGTGGCGGCTGCCGGAGTAGCAGCAGAGCGGAGCCGAGTGACGGGTAATGGGTGGCAAAAAAGAAAGGAAAGAGAAAGAGGCTTCTAGGGCAGAGAGGGGCGACGCGTGAAAAGGGGAGGGCGTTCTGTAAGAGACGGGGTACTGAAGGAGGCGGGTAGGTTGAGCGGGTGTTGTATTAATAGTGGCTGCTCGGAGCTGCACGAGTGGTTGGTCGGCAGGCCGCCATCACCTACCGGTAACAAGCAGCTGCGCCCAGCTGGATCCGGACACGGTCTCGCCGACCAGAATGTTGCGCGTGATGCAGCGGTACTTGCGCCTCGCGTCGGCCATGTCGACGCGGTCGATGACCAGGTCCCCCTCCGTCGATATCTGGTACTTGTCTGCACAGAAGAGCGGGGAAAAGAGGGAAGAACGGCGTATTGGGAACTCGTTAGTGCTCTGCAACGGAGTGGCGACAGAACCCTAACACACACGAACGCACGCACAAACGCACGCAAACAATTACGAGCACTCCTGATTTTGGTGCTGTTTTTTTTTGTGCTTTCTTTCGTCATCTGTGTCCTGGCTCGTTGTTTTTTTATCGAAGCAAACGATATGCCAGTTCGAAAGCTCCGATGGGAATTTGGTGTATGTAGGGGCCTAGGTGAGAGAGACGAAGGAGCACAGGAAAAAAAAAACAAACAAAAATTAAAGCTCCGTTCAAGCGATTCCTCGGTTGCTTTGTTGCACCAACTTTTCCGCCCGGTCCGTCAGGCTGGGGGAGAAATTTTGATAGTGCCGCGGCCGGACAAAGGGGTGAGGGTTCGCTCTTAATGATATGCCATCGCTGGAACACGGCTCTGAAACACGGGGTGGATTATTGAGTAATCAGTGGGAAACTCGGACAGAAGGGCAAAAAGAACTGATGTGGAAACGAGTTCTTGCACGTTAACGCGACTACTTTGTTTCGGGGTGTTTCCGAAGGCCTGCCGACGAGGATTTTTTACAGAAAGCTTTGACCGACCACGCGGGAACATTCGTTTGTTTTTTTAATAATTAGCGGTGAGCTTTGTATGAGGGTATCTGAGCAAAACGTTTCTTCTTTTTACGTGCCTGCCATCGGCATACGCCTAGAGTGTATGACGACACGCGCTCGGCGTGAGTGATTTGAGTGAATTAAGTGATCTGCGTTTCCTTCTTGAAAATATTCCGGGTAGGTGCTGTCAAATTTACCGCCTTCCAATAAAGCGCTCGTCTCTCTGTCTCACTCTTGAATCTGTACGGGATAGCATTTTACGCCTGACCTATTTGTGTGAACCTAAGAGTGTCATATTGCGAGCGCTTATTGGTTAGTGCACGCTCGTTAAAGGATCACGTGCAACGTGGCACCAGCTGGCAAAGAAAGAGTGCTCCACACTCGCCGTCATGGCTAAATGCGGCGCTGACTATCACTCCCAGGTTCGCATGCACATAAATACCCGATAAAGTGGACGAGGGGACGCCTGCATGCCGCCGTAGGTCAATTGGTAGAGCATCGGGCGGCGTTATCCGAAGGTTGCAGGTTCGGTCCTCTGCCGGCGGCAAGTTTTCTTTTCGTTTACTTTACTTTCTTCGCATTTATATCTCAATTACTACAGTATACATTTAAAACCGCACGCTTAACGTGCCCTATAGGCTATACCTTCCTTGGCTTAACTATCTGCTGGTTTTCGTTATTGTGTTATTGGTATGGTTTATAGGAAAGGTATGCGCCTTTATTGAATCAACATGCTCCTCTTCGCATGGAAAGCAAACTGACAGCATTAAAAAAATCAAAAGGTTTGAAAGCGCAGGATCTAGTGACATAATTCTAAAAGGAAAAAGAAAAGTTACTCAATTCACCACACGAGTGCACAAAGCCATGAAAGAAAGTCACATGTAGTCTTGTGGAGAGGTTACAGGGTACAAAGCATGTCTTGAAACTTGCATGTAAGGTCTTCACATACTTACACAAAAGCGCAGGAGCAATACATTAAAAACAGGCGTGACAGACAGATATATATTAGTGACTGATATACACATTTGCAATATATATGGCGAATGTTTATGACATCAGGTAAAATTTTACGTTATGACTTTTTCCTTTTTCGTATCATGTTATTTTACTCGCCGGTATATCTGCATATATAAACTTTCCGCCAAGGAAACAATGCTGCCGCTATAATGCGCGAGATAAGAGCGGATTCCCTTGACAAATGCCATTAGATCAACTCAGAGCGCTATGAATAGACAAAAATGCTATAAAACATGCGTTATAAAGACCAGGTAATACAGTATTTGCAAACCGCCCGTCGCACAACAAAAAAAGCAAAACAAAAACAAAACTGTTCTTATCTGCCCACCACTGGGCGCGCGCCTGTGAATGCGGGCGAGAGTTAGGCAGCCATCAAATCTAATCTCGGCGATACTTCAGGCTTACGCAAAATCCATTTAAATCGCGTGATCACGAGACAGCTATTTAGCAATGTAGGAGAAGTGAGGTTTATATAAAGAAAAAACACAGAGATACAGTTCGGGTGCTTCGGGCGAGGGAGCCGGCCGTTAAATCACTCCTTGTATTCAACGCCGCGGGCAGGCATCGCCTCGGCGTACATTGCTTCGCCGATGGCCAGCATCAGTATAATGGCATCATTTGATGGTCATGGCCGTATAACGCGTCGGCTTCGCCGACGCCTGCACCCGATGTTGCAAGCCGTTCGCGCCGCAATATACTTTGTACGAGCACACGCCATCGCGCGAGCGTTACGCCATTTCTGCGCACCACGCAGTGCGGCAGCGCATAGAGTGGCGAGCCTGGCTTATGCGACGTGGAATACGGAAACGCAAAGAAATTCTCGCGAGATCGCCTTCAGCGAGAAATGATAAACAAAATGAGACTGTGGTCGCGGTCGTATAGTCTGGAGGGATGGGAGCAGCGATGATAAGAGACGAATAATCCCCAGGCGCAGTTTTCAACGCGGGATTAAAGCCGACAAATGTTCCTGTATCACATCAACGCGTGCGAAAACGAAAGAAGTGTGCGAGTGGAGAGGCGTTAGTGGTGTACTCGCTGAAATGAAGTGGCCGAGCCTCGCGGTCTGTCGTCATGTTCTCTCTCGGCCCTTTATTTTTGAGTCGTTTTATGTTCAGCGGAAGGAGTGGCGGTGGGGGAAGGGGGTGTCGACAATTACATTAGATGTACGTCGCAGTGGAGGGGATATACGGTTAGCGAAATCGCCTCGTAAAAGAGGGGAAAAAAAAGAGAAACATTCCTGTGTAAACAGAAACACCCTTATAAATGCTTCCTTCATGAATGCATGCTGGGTAACCCGACTCCGAGAAAAATCCACGCTGGGAACTCTTAGGCCGTCGTCGCTTATGTGAAGCGTTAAAATAAACGCTGCACGGCGCCGACTAGCCTAGCGCCCAGAGCTGAGTGAAACGAAGCAAATATAAGAGTATACAGCGGAGTCGAAAGAAGGAATAAAGAAAGACGGAGGCAGAAAAGTCATTAGACCACGTCGCTAGTCTCGTTGGCCGCTAAGCCTTGTCGTCATTAAAAGACGCGGCTTGACTGAGGCCAAATTGTCGCGTTGCTCCTTTCAGCAAATTACGGTTGCGCGCTGTAGCACCCCTTCCCCCTCTATGCTCTCCACCTCCCTCCGCACCCTCGCTTACTTTCCGCTGGTGTTTTTTTCCTTCAAGCTTTTCAACAACTGTCGCTCGTCGTTGTAGCTTGTCGTGAGGCCAGCCGGATATTCTCTCCAATGGGGCGCTTCCGCAAAACTGCTGAATCATTCGGAAGATGATTTCTAGATGGTCTGGAGTTGCCAGGCTTGCGAGTACAACGTTGCCCTTCCTATCCTCGTACACTACCACTAGAAAAGCGGCGTTAATATGGGGATAGTTGCTTGCTTAATTCCTTTCGTGCGCGCGCGCACGCGTCTCTCTGTGTGTGTGTGTGTGTGTGTGTGTGCGTGTGCGTGTGCGTGTGCGTGTGTGCGTGTGTGTGCGTGCGTGTGTGTGTGTGTGTGTGCGCGCGCGCGCGCGCGCGCGCGTGTGTGTGTGTGTGTGTGTGTGTGTGTGTGTGTGTGTGTGTGGTGTGTGTGTGTGTGTGTGTGTGTGTGTGTGTGTGTGTGTGTGTGTGTGTGTGTGTGTCCAGATTTGATGTGGTCCTCGGAGTGGTAAAGTGTCTGAAAGACGCTCTTTTATGCGTTAGCTAACCGTAGCAAATCGTATTTTCTTATTTAAGCATTGCAGGGTTTGGACATGTAACTGACAGTTCGTAGTCCTCATCCGTATTATTCAGCGTTCTCTGTATGCCGGCTATAATCTTGTAAGCCCGAGGAAACCTCAATTAATACCCATTAATTTCACAGAGAACTTCGTTATGGTAGCTCTACAAGATAAGATCCTCTTGTCAAACATTGGGAGTTTCAGCTTCAACTTAAGTTCTGTCCGTATCAAAGAAGATTCTCGGAAGATTCCGATATACATGCAGGAGTACTTGTTTTGTCCCCCTCTTGATGATGAGCTCCGCAGCCTAAACAACTGAGATGTAATGCTTTTCTGCCCCGTGGTTTAGGTAAGGCTTCTTATTCGCAGTTTGTCTAGAAGTATTCAAACGACTAGATTGGTAAGAAATAGGGCTGATGATTAAGAGAGAATATCTTAGCAATTCACGGTTTGCAGACGACATCGTACTTTTTAGCAATGAGGGCGACGAACTAAAAAAAAAATGATTGAAGAATTAGAGATAGACTCAAAGTAGGGTTGCAGATGTGTCACAAACGAGCGCTTGAAAAGCGCGCGCGCGGCCGCTTTCGAACAGCTGCAGGGTAGAACGGCGCGAGCCGCTCGACCAAGAAGCGCGAACGACGAAAAAACAAGTATAAAAAGACGCCGACGTGCCGCATCCTCCTCACCCACTCGAGCCAGACGGGACAACCCGATAAAACACCCGGCAAAGCCTGGAAACATCTAGAAGAGAAGCATGACGCATAACCGAGCGAAGCCGCCGCGATTCGAACCTACGAGAAAGCTCTCGCCCTTTCCCTAGCCTTGGCTGTACTACACGCCGAAGAAACCTCCCGACGCTTCTAGAACTCTGGGGAGAGGAGATAAAAGCGTGCCACGTCGACCAGACAGACAGTATAGGCGCTGCGCCGTGCTCCCGACCGGCCTGCAGAAATTAGGCGCCTTTTCCTCTTCAAACTACTACCACCACCACAGACAGTAGGAGTAAAGGCGTGGAAACAGTCAGTGAAGGAGTGAGTCAGTCGGCCGGGTTATGGTGAAGTTATGCTGAGTGTGGCTCCGTTAGCCAAAGAGGACCTGTTTATTATGGTGTGCGGTCAGTCGATCGTCGACCTGGAAGAATTGGAGGACGACACCGTGTGAGCCGTGACAAGTTACGTCGACGGAAGGGACAACGACAGACACCGCTGGAGTTGGCGTGAGTGTTTCCTTGAAGAGAAGCATTCGATTACCGTCCAAGAATTGTGGACTGAATACGCCGTTGCACATTCATGACTTTAACGGTCCTCGAATAGTTGTAATGCATGCGATTGCATCTGTAGCGTGTGATCTGTTTGTTTAGTTCTCGTTGTGTAAACACCATCTGAGTTATATGTGAAGTTGTAACTGGTACCAGCCGAGTGTGCATGTGTTTGTGATATTTGTATTGCCTTAACTGAGAATATATTTCGTTTTCGTTTGTGTTATCGACTCTCGGCTCTGACTCGGTCTTTGGACCACAACCGGCGTTTGCTGGCGCACCAAAAGGACCAACTCTAAATTGTCCGCGCTTTCGTGGTGCGTTTTCGGAGGGCCGAGACGCCAGCCCTTGAAATCCGCCCGGCGATTGCAAACCCGATTAACGGGATAAGTGACAAGATGAATATGCAGAAGACGAAGATAATGTTAGGTCATCTGGCGAAAGAACTAGAACTAGGTGATCTCGCAAAACAGCTAGAAAAGGCCGTCATGACGGCCTTTTGAGAGGTATGGTGTGGAGCATAAGTACACTCATACTTAACAGCGCGAACACGACGGAAACACACAGAAAAAGAAGGGCACAAGACGAGCGCTGTCTAACGGAAATTTATCCAATAAAGGTGAACACACGAAAAACCACCACCATGCGAGCGCAGGATTCTAGTTAAAGTGGAAAAAATTTGCTAAGCATGTGTACCTCGCAATCTAGCGAACAAACAGAAATTTCAGTGCGCTCATGCGCATAGCTTTTCCATAATGCACGTTATGATAGAAAGTATAATGCAACCAGAACAACGTTTATTACTGCTAAAACTCATTGCACTGACTGCGGCAAATTTGCCGTCGCAGTTTTAAATGAGAGGCATTTCTTAGCGAACTTCTGCGACTTTGTGCATATCTATCTATCTATCTATCTATCTATCTATCTATCTATCTATCTATCTATCTATCTATCTATCTATCTATCTATCTATCTATCTATCTATCTATCTATCTATCTATCTATCTATCTATCTATCTATCTATCTATCTATCTATCTATCTATCTATCTATCTATCTATCTATCTATCTATCTATCTATCTATCTATCTATCTATCTATCTATCTATCTATCTATCTATCTATCTATCTAGCCGCCTACGACTTTGTGTTCTCCTGGTCGCTTGGCTAATCGAATGTACACCAAAGTTGGTATAGTGTAACATGACTCTATGACAAACATAAATGACAAGTCATAACATGAAAATCATGACACGCATGTCATGTACAGCATGATTTACATGCCATGCTCATGGTGCGCTGGCGGCCGTTTCGCTAGCTTGGTATACACCAAAATTGGTATCTTGCGACGTGACTGTGTGACGAACACGAATAACGCGAGTTAACATGAAAATCATGACACGCATGTCAGGTACAGCATGACTTACGTGCCACACTCATGGTGCGCTGGCGGCCGTTTCGCTAGCTTGATCTACCCCGAAATTGGTATTGCGTGACGTGACTGTGTGACGAACATAAATAACACAAGAGTTAACATGACAATCATGACACGCATGTCATGTACAGCACGACTTACGTGCCACGCTCATGGGGCGCTGGCGGCCGTTTCGCTAGCTTGATCTACCCCGAAATTGGTATTGCGTGACGTGACTGTGTGACGAACATAAAAACACGAGTTAACATGAAAATCATGACACGCATGTCATGTACAGCACGACTTACGTGCCACGCTCATGGTGCGCTGGCGTCCGTTTCGCTAGCTTGATCTACCTCGGAATCGGTATTGCGTGACGTGACTGTGTGATGAACATAAAAACACGAGTTAACATGCAAATCATGACACGCTGTCATGTGCAGCATGACTTACGTGCCATGCTCATGGGGCGCTGGCGGCCGTTTCGCTAGCTTGATTTACCCCGAAATTGGTATTGCGTGACGTGACTGTGTGATGAACATAAAAAGATGGTTGATCCCTCCGTCATAGGAGCCGGAATAGCATGAAAGTAAAGCGTGCCCTTACAGAAGTAACAGAATGTTTACTGTACATTGATATAAGAGAGTTTGTACAATGTATATTGATGTCTGGCAGCTATAGCACCGTTTAACGTGGATGCACCCACTGTGATGATTGGTGGTACATCTCCATCCCGACGACTAACGTCCATGTTAGATGATTAAACAAACCCTTTTGATAGCTGTAGTAATTAACGGTGAAAGCGTAACTAGAGAACGAGGTGTGGTAGACAGAAGAGCGCCGCATATTGGACGCAGAACTTGGTCGCCATCCCGCGGCACGTTAAAATGTGATTGAACACATTTGAACCGAACTAGAGGGAAACGCAAACCGCATCGTGACTAGAGCACTGCACGGGCCGATTTTCCCGGCCCGGGCCCGGCCCGGCCCGAAAACGCCATGCTCCGGCCCGCCCGAGCCCGGCCCGGTGTTCTTAAATGTGGCCCGTACCCGGCCCGGGCCCGAAAGGTTTGGGCCCGGCCCGGCCCGGCCCGACCCGACCCGTTTCAGCTAGTTATGCCTTGAGCATAAAGGAGGCACCGTCTAACCTTCGGTTATTGTGCAGATACCTGCCACACACAAGATATTTTCTAGAGATTGTTTTGGGAACTTCTTTCAGTGTCACGACTTTCACTGGTACTGTGTATACTTTCGGTTAATTACGCCCGTACAGTGCCTCCTCTATTTTTCAGTGCCTGGGCAAACGCTCTCCTCCAGCCGTCAAGCGCGCGCTCCGCGTCCGCTCGCCGCTGCCGCGTGGTGGCGCTGTGCAAGTAGACTACGCGAATCTGACGCTGAACGGCCACGCGTATCACGAAGCTCACGAATTCGTGTATGCATCCGAGTTTAATTGCATTTGTGCTTCTTGCAGGCTTTCACAGGTACAGGGGGATGGAAAGAAACGCGAACATAGCGGCGCGCTGTTTTCATCACGCTCTAACCGTAGTGGCAATAAAAAGATGCTAGATGGTCTTTTATTGTGTCATGGATGACGTCGTGTTCTCATCAATCATCCAGGCTATAACCACTTGAAGATAAATGCGAAACAGCAAAGAATGCAGATGCCGCATGTTCGCGCGTCTTTCCATCCCCACTGTAAGTATTCCGTAGGCCGACTGTCAGGCCGTGCTGCCGGTTCGATACTTGCACTCGAGTTTGACAGTATTCGCGTTTTATTTTCTATTTCAGGCTATTGCAACCGCCCCAATGACTTAGTATGTCATACTGTTGTGTTCCACTCTGCAAATGGACCTGAAAGAAATCACGACTGTCTTTTTTTATTTCCCTTTATTGATAAAGAAAAAAAAATCTCACAGGGTCCCTTATGCATTCATCTAAGACGACTGAAAGGCGAAAGCCATCTCCTTCTTTTTCTTCTAGTCAATGTATTGAACATTCCCTGCCTCACTCCGAGATATTTCTGCGCCTAACGTGGTTTTCTCACAGCCGCAAGGATCGGAGGCAGCTCAAGCTTTCTGCACATCAGCGGAGGCATGCACTGCCTCCGTGATCAGCCCATTTTGACCAAGCGACGATGTAATATGACGACGTCACGTGAATGTGACGTCACGATGGTGTCACAAAATTTTATGATCTGTGACGTCATATGATGACGTCATCACGTATTTATTTTTTGCATCACTCGTGCTGACGCCGCCGACGGTCAATTTTCGCGTTTGATGAGGCATCTAAGGCTTTCGCCTTGATACACTGTTCGGATGTCGTTCCATGAAATTCCAGCTGCCGCTGGTGTTCGGTAGAGGTGGCTTGCAGTAATTAGGCAGGATAATTGGGCTCCTAACACATCTTCAAACAAACCAGATTATGCAGCCGTCGTTTACGACGCGAAGATTTCATAGAATATAAGAAGCGGCGGCTTATGAAGGATGCAGTAGCATCACTCTTTGCAGACTACCCTTCACATTTGCAGCCCAAGGTAACAACTGAATCAAGCATGACAAGTATCCCTAAACGTGACCGTGTTGCGTCTGAACAGTCAACGAATGCATGTAGTACAAGTAGCAACGCTGCCTCGCGATCGCCGTCATTTGCATGCAGCGCTGACATTAGGTCCCGAAGCTGAAGAAACTGATCCCATGGACACTACATGCGCTACCGGCGAAACAACCGACAATCATTATGTACATTGTCACTGGAAGCAGCTTAGTGACATTTCACGCTATTTAGCGCATGAACTCATGGCTTGCGTATAGTGTGCTACACCAGTAGACGGTAGCACGCATCGGGGAACTTTAAGCGCCCAAGCTTTTAGTATTAGTTCTTGGCAAATGCTGCTTTCGAAAATCGACTTTCAGACAGTGAATAACCGACTCTCAGTCAAGCGAACGTAACAGTGACAAAACAATTTTCCGCGCATCACTGGCATGCGCTCTCTGGAATCGGGCTAGCAGACGACGCGCGAGCGTCTCGATCAAATAGCCGCGAAAGACACATGCCTTCGAAATGGGCTGGTTGTCCAGAACGACAAGTGCTTCATGATTCCAGTTTACAAGTTTTCATTATACCTTAAACAACGCGAATACAGCCGAAAACTGAACCATATAGCAGCTTCGAATGCAGCTACGGCATTCGTTTCCGCGAGCGACGACGCGACGGCTGGTCTACTACGGTGGCGGCGCCCTGCGGCTAAAAGCCGCACTAACGCCGACAGTCGTTTCCCATTGCGCTCCGCTCCTTCACCCAGGCACAGAAAAATAGAGGAGGCGCTGGCCCGTAACACTCTTGCAAAATAATTGCAGGGCAATATAAAATATAATTGGAGTAATAGCTGGCTGTTTCATGTACGCACGCAGTGCGTACATGAAACAGCCATGCAATCTTATGCAATCCTATGCAAACCATGCAATCTTATTTTTGCATTTCAAAGAACGTATACAAAATATACCTCCATAAACTGAAAAAAAAAAAACATGGCAGACATTTGTAGTTTAAGTTTTACATCAATTGCACATGAGCTAGGGCTGTTGAGTAAAAGTAGCAAGTCTGCAAACTTCATCTATTGCACAATGCAATGAAAAAAAAAAAAAACGTGCTCTAGCTGCTTCTGGTAGGAATACACCAGGCTGGGCAGCGTTACATAAATTAAAGCTGTCGTGTTGACTCCTCGGCAGGCAACTGCACCCAACGTACACAACGTTTTCGTGTTCAAAACAAGAACGTTCTTTGTCCCACCCTTCTTCACCGAGTCACCGCCACCGCAGTGCCATAGATCTGTCAAAGCGAGGCACACCCGTTAGAGAGCGAGCCATCGTCCTCGCTGTTCCCCGGAGATGGCTGTCTCGTCGTCTTCGTGTGACCGCCTTCGATCTTGAAAATGTTACGCCTTAAAGCGAGACCGGACTAAGGGCTTCCAAAACAACTGTCTATTAGAGCGCCGAAGTGAACCAGCCGGCGGCCTCTTTAGCGATCCCCGTCGACGTGACGTGTCGGGTGTCCGGAGCGTGATTATACAGATGCGTAGGAGACCCGGGCCTAATACGGGCCTGGCTCAGGCCCGAGCCCGACCCGAGCCCGACGATCACGAGCCCGAGCCCGGCCCGGGCCCGATCCAACAATCCTTCACCCGGCCCGGCCCGGCCCGCGGGCCGGGCCGGGCCCGGGCTTTCGGGCCGGCCCGGGCCCGTGCAGTGCTCTAATCGTGACGCCCTGGTAGCCCGGCCGCGATTTTTCTCTGGGCGAGCGCGTGAGCGGGGAACGCGGTGTTACAGCCAGGTGAGACAGGCGCGCGTCGCAGAGATATTTTTGGTTTGGATTAGCATGATGCTATGAGCGATGCCGACGCCTTTACGTCGCTTTAGAGTCACTGGAAAAAGTTCAGAGTATTGCATTTGTTTTCCACGTGCCGCCGCCGACGCGATTGGCTTACTCGCATCACGTGACCTCTTGCCGCCATAGCCCTTCCAAGCGCTTCGGGTGCAGGCGCGTTGAACGCAGAGCGTGGCCGGACATTTAGCAGTACCACGGTCCCTAGAAGTACTTCGTCGTTTTCTTTAAACACTTCATGCAGATGCCAGAGCGTAGCTCACCAGCAACCCAACGTTGCTGGTGAGCTACTCTGTGAATCTCGTTACTTTTGTATTCCGTGTGGGAAAAATTAACGCCAAAGAGCGTCGTTCTACGTGGCTGCATAGTTGGCTGGAAACTTTGCTGGAAAAGCTCTCATGCGACAGGATACTTGACCTTTTCTGTTCGTCATGTTCAGAAATATTGAAAACTACATACCTTTCTATTTGCTCGGCTGTTTATATCTTGATCTGTTGAACAGATTGTGCGTGCATTTCGAGTTATAGGCGTGACACGCACGAAAGCGAAATTGAAAGATTTATTAAAGTACTGGTATACCTTGAAGGCAACTGTGGCATGATCATTTGCCATTGCGCAAAACAGAAGCGTGGAACTCTGTTGATAAACTTGATATAAGGCAATGTTAGTAAGCGCATTTTTAAAGCTTTTTTGCAAAAAAAAATGTTGCTAATGCTGCATTACGCCGAGCATACCCTTACAATACTGCTTAGTGGGTGAGAAATGGCCACAGCAAAGAAAAAAAACAAAACAAACGGCAGATTCCATGCATTCCATGCATTTCATGTGAGCCCTAGGTATATATACATACTGTGTTGCTGTTGCATGCGCTTTAAACATTTCCGGGATGTGCTATTTCTGATCAAAAAGAACATAAAGCGCTATGGCGAGGAAGTTTTATTAAGAGTGCATTACGAAAAAAATTGAAATTAAAAGCAGTGCAGAAACCGAACCCCAGCTGTTTACGCGCTGGCAACGTCAACAAAAAAGAACTGTTTATCGGAACACAGTAAAATATTTGCAAATGCACTGCAACGTTTTGAATATTAAGACAAAAGATAGGAAATGAAACAACTAAGTAGTGATGTCAATCATTTTTGATGTCCTATTTTCTACGTATCTCTTACGAAATGACAACGTATTCGCAAAATAAGATGCACCTTACCTACCGCACGCCCATTTGCCCGTGTGTTCGGCTGCTGGCGTTCCGAACCGAGACACAAATACGTCACACACAGCTTCCAATTACCGTACACACACACACCACTTCTATTACACATATCACCCAGTTGAACAGCAAGCATGGTGCGCAAGCAAGGTATGCGTCAGCGATCAGTCGAAGGACGCAATGTTGAATGTTCTCGATGTTTGTTCGATAATGTTCTCGAGTGCACTATGAAGTGAACCTGAACAGCGACTGCAAAGCTAACGCAAAGAGTCAAGATTCACCAAGTGTCGAAATAAATGGCATCTCGCACGAAGTCACTACGCTAATGCAACTATGTTTACAGCTCCGGACCTAACGAACACACCCGGCCGTGACACGAAAAGAGACCAGTGAAGCCACGAAGAGAGTTCGCGAGCACATGGCAACCTTCGCCGCACGTTTCATTAGTTCCACCGCTTACGGCGCAGTCTATTCATAACTGTCGATGAGTCGAAATCACTTCTGATATCCTCTTGAACAAACACACACACATATTGCAGTTCCGCCGAGCGTAACACGGTACCGAGGCGAAAAGATAGGTCACTTCTCAACACATGCTAGCAACGCGCCAGGCGGTCCGGAAGGGAAATGGCCGCCGCCGCCCAATGTTGCCTGCGTGCAGGCTACCTTTGCGGTACTCTGAAATTTTCAAGTGACTCTACGTCGCTTGGGCTAAGATCGCCACCTCGCGGTGTGTTAAGGGATTGAAAAAATTGAACTTCTATTGAAAACGCGCCGAATGGGACGGACGTCTTACGCGTTGCAGGTGCTAATCGCGGAGGCCACAATAATGACGAAAACTTTACTTTACCGCTCCCAGAGGGCAGCACCACCCCACCGACCGCGAGAGTGGTAGATATAAAAGGCTCGTTTGTAAAGCCTCTAGTGTCTGTGACCATGGCGCAGTGGATAGCGTGCCCGGCATCAGTTGTTGCGGACCGAGCGGTCGTGGTTTCGATGCCCGTTGACGGAACTTTTTTTCTTTGCTATCTGATCATGTAAATTTTTTCGACGTCATTTCAGTTACGGAAATGCGTTACTGCAGTCTTGGTGGACCCCGGCATAAAACACGAGTTAACATGAAAATCATGACACGCATGTCATGTACAGCCTGACTTACGTGGCACGCTCATGGTGCGCTGGCGGCTGTTTCGCTAGCTTGATCCACCCCGGAGTTGGTATTGCGTGACGTGACTGTGTGACGAACATAAAAACACGAGTTAACATGAAAATCATGACACGCATGTTATGTAGAGCATGTCTTACGTGCCACGCTCATGGTGCGCTGGCGGCCGTTTCGCTAGCTTGATCTACCGCGGAGTTGGTATTGCGTGACGTGACTGTGTGACGAACATAAAAACACGAGTTAACATGAAAATCATGACACGCATGTTATGTACAGCATGACTTACGTGCCACGCTCATGGTGCGCTGGCGGCCGTTTCGCTAGCTTGATCTACCGCGGAGTTGGTATTGCGTGACGTGACTGTGTGACGAACATAAAAACACGAGTTAACATGAAAATCATGACACGCATGTTATGTACAGCATGACTTACGTGCCACGCTCATGGGGCGCTGGCGGCGGTTTCGCTAGCTTGATCTACCGCGGAGTTGGTATTGCGTGACGTGACTGTGTGATCAACATAAAAACACGAGTTAACATGAAAATCATGACACGCATGTCATGTACACCATGACTTACGTGGCACGCTCATGGTGCGCTGGCGGCCGTTTCGCTAGCTTGATATACACCAAAATTGGTATCTTGCGACGTGACTGTGTGACGAACATAAATAACACGAGTAAACATGCGAATCATGACACGCATGTCATGTGCAGCATGACTTACGTGCCACGCTCATGGGGCGCTGGCGGCCGTTTCGCTAGCTTGATCTACCCCGAAATTGGTATTGCGGGACATTACTGTGTGACGAACATAAATAATAGGAGTTAACATGAAAACCATGACACGCATTTTCCTCAATGACATACAAGACGATGTATGTAGCTCTTTGCTGGCTGCTTCGCATTACATCGATTCCCACAATGCGTGGGATCTGCCGGCTTTTTTTTTTTTTCGCAACTATCCTTTACTAGGGCAGAAGTACTCTATTCCGCCGCCGATGTATATATAACCGAACTCGCTTAGCTAAAAACTCAATGTAACTTCCTCCACGTAAGGGAGACCGTGTGACGCGAAGCGTATCTACCCTCGACAAAGGAGTAAAAAAGCAGTTCACGGGTGCCCGCGTTACAGGGTTATAAGCTGCTATAATAAACCGGGACTGTAGCTTATCGCATTTGATGCAAGCGAGGCTACGTGGTTAGAAGCATTTCTTATACTGCAAGGCCGAAAACCATTGCTGTAACGAGGTCCGGTTATAGCGTTATTCTTCTGGGTCTGCCGACAGTCGCGACTGAGCTTGCATTGTTGTAAGCATGGTAGAATACATCGTTCCAGTTGTCTCGCATTGTTTTGCGACCCCGACAGATGCTCCATTGCAGCGAGGTTCAGTACGTCCCGCTTTCAGTTCTGTCTGACCCGCTCACAATTATCGTATGCTCATTGTGTCAGAAGCTTCAAATTATTTCGGATAAACAATTCTGGGTCCCTCACGAAAATTAATTGCGAGGGAGCAGGGGGACGAGCGATGAAATATTAACGATAATAAAGGAAAACAAAGACACGCCTTCAAAAAGAGAGAAATAAAGATTAATATGGCTCAGACACTGCGTCTGACCTCAAAGCAGTTAACAACCTGACTGATCCAATTGGGCCTCGAGACCCCTAGGAAAGAAAATTAAAAAGAAAGTTGATACGCGGTTCTCTATCTGCGGCCACATCTTTTTCATACATCGGACGAAATCCAGTTATGCATCCGTTTAGTTTCCATTCTGTATAACTTCGTGCTGTATGCGCTTCAACAAAAGCGCACTTGAAGAGGACCAATTTAATTAGCGTTCGTGGGGGGGGGGGGGGGTGGCGACCTTTCCCCGAGTTAATTGCGTTTCGGACGTGATGGCGGAACAACCAGAATGAAACGGCGGCCCAAGAAAAACACGGAGAATACGAAAGAGCGAATGAGAAATTGGAGAACTGCGCCGGCGCGCGAGTATTTTTTTCCCGAACAGATGACTGAGCGCGAGCTCTCGGCGAGCGAAAAAAAAAAACAAATAAAGAAAACGTACTTTTAATAATCATGTTCGTGGTTTGAAGCGTCGCGCTTCTCTCGGCGTCGCCGGGTAAAATAAAGAATAGCGTTCACTGTGAACTCGAATAATTTCAACCGAGCTCCAGCCACCCCTCCTGCACATTTCATCTCGAAAGAATACAGCGGCGTTTGTTTGTTTATCTTCCGAAACTTTCGGTACCCGCCATTCCCGTTTAAACGAAAAGCAGGTCGCTCCTCGGCGGAGCGCGTGATGCAATCGTTGAATGCGCTAAAAGCTATTGAAATGCTAGCAGTGCGTAATCTCATTTCAGTTTGTTGTAACGAAATTATGGCTCTGAGTAACTGGAATTATTGCCCCAGACACGCTCGTGGAAACTTCGGGGTAAATTTTTCTTTAACCGCGGATGCAGCGGTGTCAAAGACCTTTCAGGTGGTCTGTGTACAATAAGACGTGACAGATCTGGCAGTTGAGTTCGCTGTTACCAGTATGTAAACGCTGGGGTCGTTACAGGCGAAGGAGCAGGGAGAGAGAAGGAGAGAGGTAATAGATGGAATGGTAGGAAGGTCAACCAATATTATAACGCCCGGTTTGCTATCATACGCTAAGGGGAGGGGAAAAAGGAAAGACAGGTGGAAGGAAGAACCCAGAGAAGAGCAGGCGCACAAAAACAAACAAACAAACAAACAAACAAACAAACAAACAAACAAACAAACAAACAAACAAACAAAAGGAACGAAGGTGCGGCCTAATCGAACACTGCCACGCGGAAAAATTCAATAGGGCCTTAATAGACTTCCCGTGCGACGACAGTTCGGGTCGGCATTCTAGTACTGACTGTTCGGACAGGGGCCTGTCGTCAAGGCGTACCAACGCAGTCACAAGCAGCAGTCTGTACACTCTGTAGCGAGCACAGCGCAGTCACAGTCATTACGATAGCTACGATAGTTATACGTAGCTACTCTTGTGTATTTTTTGCGGCTATATCGCTTCACGGCCCTTCGAGTCACACAGAGCTCACTCAACAATGTTTTAATGACCACGTTTTCTCGTTTGCGTTCCTTTCATGCAGATTCTATAAAGGGGTACTACAACCTCCGCCCAAATTTAAACATCGTATTGACTTTCACATTCCCACAAACTGGTCTGCGAACGTCAGCCAAATACTGGCTAGTGTTTTCGAATGAAGGCTAGTGGGCTAGAGTTAACTACTGCTGATTAACGTCGGTGAATGTAGACTATCTATCCTAATAACACCAACATTGTCTTCATTAAGTTTCAATTCAATGATTCATCTGCTTCGTTTACAAGTGAAATAGATTTCATCGTCATTACGTTTGCCTACTACACACGTCTCGATTTCATACTCACAAACGTGTCACGATTTGAAGCTCTTCAGGCGAAGGGTAGCGGCCGTGGTAGCGCCTACCATAAACTGAAATGGTCACGACACTTATTTTGTAATTGCCGGCAATTACTGCGTCCAGCGTTTCACGCGAAACGCCTCTTTATTCTGAGTACTACAGTAGATTCATAATAAGGCCATTTGTACAAAATTGGGGGCTGTTACGTACCCGTCGTAAAGCTAACCATAGCAGGCTCCGCCGCCCAGTCGAAGAAGGATCTCATGCCATGATTCAAGCAGCTGTTATAATAAGAGGTTACGATAGACAGTCCACGGTACGTTCGTTAGTTCATGGGGTTTAACTTTCCAAAGCGATACAGACTATGGGAGACGCCGTAGTGGAGTGCTCCGGGTAAGTTAGACCACATGGGGTTCTTGAACGCGCACTCACATCTCATGGTATATGGGTCTCAAGAATTTCGCCTTCATCGAAATCCTACCACCGCGGCAGGTATCCTACCTGCGTCTTTCTGGTAAGACAGTCCTTGATGTTAGTACAGTTGCGACAGTGGGAGCCCACCATGTAGCGCAGATGGAAACACAAGTTGCGAGCTCACAAGAAGAAATTGAAGAATTCTGTGTAGTATATAGCTAGGGTTTATGAAGCAATTACGTGCTCGCTACACTGACCGCTTTCGGCTCACGCTTTGAAGATTACGTGTTGCTGAAAGCTATAAGTGCTAAATCACCTACCTTTTATCAGCTGAAACTTCGTTCTCGGAAAGCGTGTAACTACCATGAAGTTGATCGTTTTTCTATTGCCCTCAGAGCCTCCTCACGTAGTAAACTGCGTCTGGACAGCAGCGGCAACGAAACCTGCGGCTGAATGTGCTCAGCGCAAGAAGACGTATTACATATTTACTATAATAGACGGGGAATGGGGGTTGGGGGGGGGGAGATTTCTAATGTCCTTTGACGAATTGAAGAGCAGAACTCCGGAAATTAGAGGCAATAAAGTACGGAAAGAACGGCTGCGCACTACGAATGACTAGATTGGTTTTTTTTTTGTTTCTTTTTTTCACAAATGCGACGAGCACTATCAATCACATGAGATCTCAAGCGAAAAATAAAATAAATAAATCGAGGCGGTAACTTTGATATCCTGTTTTATTTATTGGCTTTTAGAGCACGGCGAAGAGCGCGCTTATTCGGTCACGACGGGGCCAGCACTTTCCCGAGGCGGGCGGAAGTATAGAGCGCTTCTTTCTGCACAGACATTAGTGCATTATACGACTAAGAGCCGGCAAACATTTCGGAAGAAATAAAACAAATCACAGTGTAGCGGAGAGGGTTCGAGCTACGCATCGTAAGCGACGATTTCTCTTTGCCGCGGTCCTCGTAGTCTCTAACGGTTTCTTTTCCTGCACACAGACACACACAGGCACACACCCGGACTATATGTTGAGCAGAGATAAGCGCTCTTAGTTAGCGAGTCCAAGCGATCTTTCGGGACTTGGAGGGGAAGCTCCCGAGGGTCACTCGGTATCTGAAAAATTTATCCACCGACAGAGGGACAAACGAAAAAGAAAGAAAGAAAAAGAAGTTTTCTAAGCTTGTCTCTATCTTTCTTCCTTTATTTCTGATTTTTGGATTCGAATCGGCGCTTTCTTTGACAGCAGAGAAGAGCGTTACTTATTTTTTTTTCTCTTCTGTACCAGCTTCGCTTCATTTCACACTCGGTCTTTAAAAACTTTCACCGCTCGCCGAACTTTCGTGCGGCCCGCCCTTCTTACCTAGGGGAGACGGACTCGCGTAATTTAACGAGCGGTCTCGAAGGCTAATAAGACAAAAGCGGAGCCCCCGATGGAAAACGAAGCAAGTCTATACGCGGCACTCCGTGACCGTTAAGCTTAATTGCCACCGCTGCCGGCTTCTTCAAATCCTTTCACTTTCCGATTCCGCCGCCGCGGCTTCGACCTCTCGGTATCCTGGCACCCGGATAAGACGGTCACGCTTCTTCTCAAAGTGTCGTCTCTTGAATCGGTTCCGCGTGTGAAACGAGACGGTAAGCACACATAGGTGGTGTCCGAAGCTGATGTGAGAAAATGTAGACGATTCAGACTAGCAAAAAAAAAATTAAAGTACCGAGAGAGACGTGCAGACACGCATAGGAAAGAAACAGATCACGCTGGAGTCATTTCAGCGCGTGTGCCGATTATTCAAACGCCGTCCGTATACGCTCTAGCTCGCACGCGGCGCACTCGCGCAGCTGTATAGAGCGCCAGCTCTGATTGAGAATGAAACGATTCGCGCGCAACTGTTAATTAGCTCAGTGGGCCGCCGTCCCTTCGTGCTGCCAGTGAATGTTTTATGGTCTCTGCGTGCCGCCGATAAGGCCGGAGAGGCAGCGACGCTCGGTACCCGGAAAGCGAATCTCTATACACTGCGTGCGGCGGCGTCTCTCGGAAAAGCCGGGACGGATCTGCGCATATATATTGGCCGTAGCCCCGTATATACGCCGTATTCTGCAGTCAGGACCGGCCAGTTTAGTGTTGAAGGCCTTTGCACAAACGCCGGAAATTCATCTCCCCCCCCCCCTTCACCCGCGTTCCTTTTCCATCGCTTCCTTCGCGCCAACCCTCTATCTCTTTCATTCAGTTCTGAGCGCGCGTGGCAGACGAGGCCGAAATGTTTGACGTCGGAAACTAATGTTTGACTTGCGTCTGGCCGTTTTGATCCTACGAAGAACTGGAGCGGGCTTCTTGTTCACCGAGTGCTAATTGAGTCGAGGAAGCGCGTTCGCATTACGCTGGCTCAGAGATAACACGACATGGGCGCTTAATTTAATAACAAAAAAAGAAATGCAAAACGTGACCGCGCGTGCTTGCTTATGTTTTTGTCAGAAACCCAGAGTCATACTGAGCAGTGCAGTACTCAACAGTGCGGATTCTTTAGGTTCTTTGTTGGGTTTTTTTCTAGAACGCGCGTGCCGCACTGATGAGTGATAATTTCTTCTGAGTCAGACTTAGTTGAAAGGCTGCAGCGTTAATCCCCTGTGTAAAACTATCACTTGTGCTCGCGTTTTCGCCCGCTGCTGGAATCGTCGTCTCCTACGAAAAAGTTTGGCTACATTAACTCGTTAACCCGAGGACGTCACGTTCCAACCAAGCGCCGTTTAAACGCTTGCCGCTTGCAGCACGAGGTCAACTTAAACAACCACGCGAGGCGTGACACATTTGGCGACCAAATCAGTTGTGCCCAAATAGGCGAAGTCAGTTTATGAAAGAAGTGTTTACCTGGTCGTAGTATAGGTAAAACAGCCGACACAATGGAGAGAGGTTTCCTGTTAAGGTATGCGCCATTAATGTGTTTGAGATATTTAGCGGTTAATAACATACCTCGACATCGGATGTTTCTATGGAACTTGTTTTGTGAATGTTGAAAACGTGCGATTCCTCTTTCGAGTTCTATTCTTGCCGTCACACAATGTCCTATACCCTCCAGCTAGATTAGTTTGAACGCTCAAGAAAAAACGAATGCAGGAACGAACGAATGTGTTTGCACACGGGTTTGCTTAATACAATCTTCTCCAATGCAGGAAGAAAAGGTAAATTTGGCGCAGACATTGAAGTGGTATTGAGGCGGCCCGCTTTTTCGAGTTGGACGTCAAAGGCGTTGGAATGGGAGCGTTACCGAGATTTCACGCGGCACATTCTTCACCATAAGCGATGCAACGTGTCTCGCGCTATTCGATTCACAGCTCGCCCTTAGAGCGGATACCCTTTTTTCATGCACACACGTCTTAAGAATTCCTTGCCTGGAAAGTAATTACTCTTGGAATGCAATAGAGATAGGAATGTTATACTCCGGACAGAGTAACGAACGTTCTTGCATTGCTTGGGGTTCAGATGCGACGGCACGGACCTTTGCGGTTCGCCCTCTATTTTTCGGGCTTCGTTTCGAGTTTGCAAGACCGGTGGACTGTAAAAATTGCCGATAGGCCGCAGTGCGCGCTAGTTCGTGGTCCTATTCTAAGAGACTTAGAAGAGAGCCGAAAATTACGCGCATGCGCGAAGGTATTAGGCAAGCCGATGACTAGACTTTCTGCCGTGGTATATTCGTACAAACACTACCAGAAGCGCAGACACGGAAAAGCGCCGACTGCGGGGGTAAGGTAATTTGAACTAGCACGAATCATTATATTTTCACCCCGTAATGTCGCTAGAAAGCACGAACAACCAACCTTCTTAAGAGCAGTTTATTTCTTATTAAAAACTAACTTACCCATTTACACCGGAAATAACTGCCATGAGATTATGGGGCAAGCTGTAGTGGGGACCCTGGATTAACTATGAACCCTTTCGATTTTTTGAAACGGGGTCATAAACGTTATTACTCGAACATTTATTCGTCTCGCCCTAATCAAAATGAGGCCGCCGTGCGCGGGAATTGATACGGCATACCCCGCGCTTAGTAGCACAAAGCCCCAGCGTCTAAGCCACAACAGCGATTTCACTTACTCTAGAATGTACTGAGTAAAAATTAGGACAGCTTCGTACTAGTGGCAAGGTAAATGTAAATGGTAGCGAAGCTTCCATA
The DNA here is from genome assembly GCF_013339695.2 of Rhipicephalus sanguineus. Classification (NCBI taxonomy): domain Eukaryota; kingdom Metazoa; phylum Arthropoda; class Arachnida; order Ixodida; family Ixodidae; genus Rhipicephalus; species Rhipicephalus sanguineus. The sequence goes on along the minus strand of NC_051177.1, from coordinate 97,447,445 downwards.
GAAGCCCATAAGTTCAGAAAATGGCTGCTCATCAGCTGCTCATGGGGCTTGGCGCCATCTGTGTGAGGAGGGAACACTTCCGGCGGAACAAAAAATAAAGCGGATGTGACGCAATATCCGGTAAAAAAGTGACGTCATTTTGTTGGCACTAGCGCGAAATTTGACCTCAAAATATTTTCCTAGGCCCCTGATCACTAAGGACTCGCGCTACAGCGAGCCGGCAAGCCCTTGGCGAATGCGCTTGAAGCCAACGCTAGCTAAACTAGTATCGACCCGTGAATAAACAGCCGTGTTTAAGTGTACCGTCGTGGAATTCGCCTTGGTTTTACCAGGAAACTTTATTCTCTGAGCTTTTATTCTGCGTTCGTGTGATCTTCCACAGCGTGAATAACGTAGGCAGCAGCGTACATCTCATATTTGCAGCGTTGCTTATTTGCTTCGCACATGCGCAGGGGACTTAAAGAGCGCATTGCATGCGTGCTTCAGTTCTAACGAGAAGAAATGACGCCTGGTCACGCCAAAATAATGATATTTCAGTTTTATTCAATGGTCACAATAAAGCAATTTAACACACCCTACACAATGAGCAACAAATGTCATAAGTACAAAAGGTGCGTACACTACGTGCACTATGTTTTGCCTTTTGTTCCGATAAATTAACCTTACGTGTAACGTATCAAGACATGCGAATTGTAGCGATCGTAGCGCGACAGATAACTTAGCGATCTGCTCACCGATAACCGGAAATATAGTAGGCACCGCATGTTCACGAAGGAAACCGGGCAGCAGGAATACTGATCCATGAAAATCCAGCAAGCACACTACTCCGAACCGTTGCCCCGGTGTCTTATCTAGAAGAGAGGGCTCGCCAGGCGTACGCGTGCTGCTATTGCATCCTTGGAACACCACATCGTTTCCGCTAGTACCGAGGAAAGCGTTCGGCGTGAAATGTTAGCCGCCTCGTGCCGTTGTCCGTTGAACACCGTAGCCAACACGTTCACCAATGATGAAACGCACATCGCAACTTCGCGCACACAAAAATCAAATTCTCACCACAATAATTCACAGCACGCATGCAAGTGCGAAACACCAGCACACCTGAGGGGGTGTGTCGCCGCAGGACGAACTTTACGCGCGCCTTTCCGAACACTACAAGGACTGCGTCGCAGAGCAATGGCATGTGTCATTCTTTAGAGGGCGCTAATAAGAAGATTTTTGATAATGCATATACATTTTCATGAATTCTTTGTACACTGGATCTAAATAAATGTTATTCTGAAATAAATCTCGGTTATAAAATATAAATATTATTTTGTTGTTGAATGAAATTAGGTTTTTTGTTATTAGTGTTTGTTCCCACCACACCTAGTCGCGCTTCAATCGCTACTCCCACAACTCCCCATGCTGATGTCGCTGACAATAGGATCTGAACCGCTTTTCGCCCGAAGCTTCGCGACCTATTTGGATAGACCTTGCTAGTGGTGCCAAGCCTGAAGGAACAGCGGAACTGGATGGCCTTCCTTGTTTCGCTTTATTTGCCTCGTTCTTTCTTCCTACCTTTCGTTCTCTCTCTCTTCTACATTTCTTTCTATCTCTTTATTGTCTTCGTTTCTTTATATTTCTTTCTTTCTCTCTACTTCTTTCTTTCTATTTCTCGCTCTTTCTACCTTTCTTTTTCGCTTTCTTCCCTTACTCTCTCTCTCTCTCTCTCTCTCTCTATTTCTCAGTTCCTCTTTCTTTCTATTCATTTATCCCTCTTTCTTTGTTTCGCTCTCTTTCTGTCTTTTTTTGTCGTTCTCTCTGTTCTTCCTATATTTTTTTGCGTCTGTTTCTTTTAACCTCTTTCTCTCTGTGCGCATTTCATTTCCTGTCTTTCTATCTTCTTTTTTTCCTTCTTCCCTTTCTTTCTATGTCTTTCTTGTTCTTTCGTTCTATTTTTTTGTCGCTCTCCCTCTCCTGTTCTCTCTCTCTCTCTCTGTATTCGTTCTCTCGCCAATCCGAGTTATTGCATCCCATGCTGGACAAATCAGCGTAGCGGGAGAGCGCCCGCCGGGCGCACGTGTTCGGGGAGCGAAGCAGAAGATGAAGAACAGAGCGCGCGCCAGCCGAGTTATTGCGCTGCTCACTAGAAAGGTAGAGGCCATTCATGATGATGATAGTTTTTGCAAATGCACAACGAAAAGCATAACAGCTCTGCTGTAAAACAACCCGCAGTTTCTTGTCCTCCTTAATACTAATCATAAGTTTATGTACTAGGGTATTAACGGTGTCATGCACTGCAGCCTTTATTGCAACATGCCTGCATAGCAACAGCAAGATGCGTCATGAAGAGGTCCCTAGCGGTACCTTAAGATCTCCAACGGTTGTACGGGGACTCCTGACGGTGATGAATTTAAAAAGAAAACATCCTATTTCATATAACCCTATATACACACTAGCATCGCTTAGCAGTCTCTCATAAGTGGGAGTGGTTTGAGGAGAGTGGCACTAACGACACGAATGTTTCTGAATGAAAATAAATTCAGTCAAAATTCATTTCGCCATAAGCTCAATACACGGTAGTTGAGAATCGAATCCGGCAAAAACTATCTCTCAATAGTTTGACAACGCAGTGTACACGAATAACCCTTTCGCGGTGCTCAAGTGACGTGAAAGCAGGAAAAAAAATATCCGAAATTAGGTCATAATGAACTGAGTTTAATTGAACTTTTTCATGGAAAGCGAATGCAAGACGGCACCCCGAACTAATGGAATTGCTATAAGCGCCCTTAATAGAATTGTGTTGACCATAAGGCTTCGATCATGCGCACTCATTACGGACTTCATCACAGCTGTTTTTGTTGCCCCGATTGCTTCTAAGGCCAAGTTTAACCACTCCTTTTAGAGTCGCAGCCCTTTGTCCTCATTTACGCCTTTTCGTAATAGTAATAATAAATGTTGGAGTACGTCCCAAAACAACGATATGATTGTGAGGGACGCCGTAGTGAAGGGCGCCGGAAATTTCGACCACCTGGGGTTCCTTAACGTGTACCTATATCTAAATATACACGGGCCTCACGCATGTTCGCCTCCATCGAAAAGGCGGCCACCGCGCCCGGTATTCCATCCCGCGACCTCCTGGTCAGCAGTCGAGCAGCATAATAATCACTAGACCACTACGGCGGGTTACGCCTTCTCGTGTACTCTGACATTTGAAACTGCCCCGCATCATTTCCGCGCGGGTTAGTTTTGACTGGCACAGCATGACGAGAGGGTGCATCGAGATTAGATAGATAGATAGATAGATAGATAGATAGATAGATAGATAGATAGATAGATAGATAGATAGATAGATAGATAGATAGATAGATAGATAGATAGATAGATAGATAGATAGATAGATAGATAGATAGATAGATAGATAGATAGATAGATAGATAGATAGATAGATAGATAGATTAGCAGCTACTTTACGTTGTGAGAGTGAGAAAAGTGGACCAATGAAAATATGGCACGATGCTTACAACTGGGGATTGAAGGAACATGCGAAGTCGATAATATAGCGAACGTAACGTGTACTGATTGCGAAGCCCTTAAGAAACAAAATAAATCACTTTCACATATCGGGGATACCCACGATGAGTGTCAGGTAAAATGCTGAACTTACACACTGATTACCTATAAATCAACATTTTTAGAGCGAATGGAGGACATGAGTGCCGAATTATCTCGCATCGAATTTCGTGGGAGTTTTAAAGCCATTTGCAGTTCTGCAGACCAACCAATCGTCCCACGCATTCAGATGTCGCTTTCAGCTGATGCCGCTTCTGATTATGCCTGCTAAATGCTTTAACAGCCTGTGAGAGATTCCAATACCACCTACACATGGAACAATTCAGGCTGCATACTGCTGACATTCGTTTGACGCAGTGAAACATACTAAAGCCAAAATTTACTTGTATATTTGAAGGAAGAAAGAAGCGGACACAGGTGCCCAAGAAAAGAGAAAGAGACAGCGGAAACGCCTTTGCTTTGTTCTGCGATAGATCCCTACTAAGCAGCTAAACGTTTTGTCTTTGCCACTTGGATGTGTTGCACCCGTATTGATGTCCGTGGAAAAGTGAAACTGTGCAATAATTTGATTTCATATCGCACTACAATATATGTTATCACGCTTTCGTTACGTACACATATACGAACTAAATGGAAACGATGAAAGCAAGCAGGAGGAGGGCCTTACAAAAAGAAAAAAAAAAGAAGCAACCAATCTTATCGATCTGTGTAATATTGCTCAGCTAATGCGCCCAAAACTTTGTCGTTTCTTTCGGGCTAGTTAAACGTGGAAATGGGCCCAGCTCGGTACGTCAGGTTGCACATTTTTCAATAGCTATCCTACTCGCTGCGGATGTCTCTGTCCTTTTAATGTCCTCCTTTTTCTAAGTACACGATAGCCAATCGCACTTTCATCTGGCAAACATTTCTACCGCATCTTTCTCTCATGCCTGTTTCACTTTCGATGCTCGGATCACTTATCCTTTCTCAGAAAAATTGTGCCTTCTCACCATGGCACTAAACTAGTCTCAGTAAGAGCTGACGCCACAGACAGTTCCACATGGTGCTGCTTTAAACAACAATATTCGAACATTTCCCCGCCCCTTACTTCGTCAGTGTAAAGAATCATCGCGCTTTTAAAGACGCTGAGCTCGAAATCAGACGTCGAGCGCAGGCTGCTTCACTCTTTCATGTCCTCCTCCTCTCCAAGAACTTGAAGCGCCCAGGCCTGTCTTAGTTTTTTTAGTTTATACTCAGAAACCGGCCGTGCGATGTAGTCGGCCACTTCTCCGCAGGAGGCGATAGTTTTTCGAACGGCGCGACCGCGAACAGCCACTGTGTCCGTTCGGAAATTGATAACTTCTCGCAGCGTTGCGTCCCTCGACAGCGGGGCGAGGAGGTGGCGCAACGCGCTAAGACGTTTCGCAATGCGTTTGCGTGATCCCGCCGCCGCCACCCGCGCCGTCGCTTTTGGGTGACCCCGCCTACCGAGTCTCGCACCCGTGGCGACGACGCAGCGTGAAACAAACGCTTCCTCGCAAATGCGCTTTGTTTTGCGGTCGAGGGAGATGAGAGATTTCTCGCATCGCGCGCTGCAAAGCCTTCAGCGAGCGAAGCGGGGCCAGCTTTCCCCATCCCCTTCCACGATACTCGCTCTCGTCGCGAAGCTTGATGGTTGCGGAAACAAACGCCTTGTTTAGCTTGGGACGTTCGCGCACAGCTGATGATGCTCCATTCTCCGCGACTAGCTATGGTAGCTATACAGCATCGCATAGAAAATAAAGAGAAAGAAAAGTGAGGCGGGCTTCAAACGCAAGTGTTTCCTTTCTCTCGTATCGCTCCCGCTACGACTCGGCGGCGGGTCGCGTCGTGTGTATGTGTCTAGCAAAGTGTATGTTTGTGTGTGGGTTGTTGTAGCCTGCTCGGGAAGCCGCCGCTTCATTAGGAAGGAGCACACGACGGACGGCCGAGTCTCTGTAGGGGCGATACACTCGAGTGGAGAGTTTTTCGGGGCGTTGTAGCTGATACTCTCTCTCTCTCACCATTTCCTCCAACCGCTGATTCATTACGCTTTTCTACAGCACGCGTGTTTCGTTCCGTGTACGAGAGGCGATGACACTTCCAGCTTCAGGATAGCTGCTCGCTTCCAGTACAGAAGCCGCTGTAACAGAGGGGAGAGGATGTTGCAAAGGAGAATGAGGAGGAGATGGCGAGAGAAGATGAGTGGAGTAGGAGAGCTTCTTTTAAAGATGGAGATCGAAAGAAAGTGGGAAATTAAAAAAAAGAAAACTATTAAGAGGCGCCGAAAATGGTAAGTAGCATCCTCCCGGAGAGATCTCCGGCAATCCGGTGCACGAGCTTGCGTCTGGTTACGACGGGTAATTACCGAAACAGCGAGCGCGAAGTGCGTGCTAGGGGAGGGTCTCAGGGACGGAAGATCTATGTTTCGTTCCTCAAAGGAAAAGAAAAGAACTATGACGGACAAAAATAGGACGTGCGGAACTTACGTAAACTTTGAGAAACAGAGAGCAAGAAAAATCTTTGAAAAGTAAGAAAACATTTAGGAAGAGAGAAGTGGCAGTTGGCGGGAGCGAGTAACATAGTTGCTACTATCCGTTCTCCGTCTGAATATTACGAATTAACTCTCATCTTGCCATCGCCGCTTGCCTTCCGTCTTTACTTCGTCTCTTCGCTACTACATCCTTACGAAGCTTTATGTGCGCTACGAAGGTCTCATCTCGCGAGCAGCCTGCTTGCAGGCGTTCCTCGCTTCCAATCTAGCCGGGGCTCAAAACTAAACAAGAGCGGGCGTGGGGAGACCACGCTTCACTCAGGACGACGTGCGTGCGCACTCACGCACCGTTTGGAGAGCATACGTTCGCAAACAATAATGGAGTTTTTGAAAGTAAGCCGTTTGCGTGGCGCTAGCGAGAACGGAGTGCTCAAGAAAACTAGTTCATGCGCCTGCGGAGGAAATTCTAGCGCGAACAACTCGGCTAATCTGTGGAATAAGAAAGTAGTACCGCACCAGCTCACTCGGGCATTGTTGAACATTTCGGACGAGTTGTCTGAGAAGCTTTCTTTCAAACACAGACAAGGCTGACTAGATACGAAACAGCCACATCGTTACAAGCTTACGCTCGAGTGCAACGCGTTCTTTTTAAGCATTTACACGCCCAGCTCTTTACTTAATTTCATTGCGTGCGAGACTGCCATCTTTTTCAATTTTTTTCTCGGGACGAGGTTAAATTACAGCATCAAATGAACAAAAAGAGGAGCGCGTGCATGTTGCATGTCTTGGCCTAATTAATAAACTTTAATTACTGCTGTGCTTCCTCTCCTGAAAATTAATAACTCCTTGAGATACTTAACGAAAAAGGAAACTGGCCTTTCAAGATACCCTTCGGAAAAATTATGTTCGTTAGGACATTCCTCATAATAGAGATGTAGCACAGTGGTTCTCAGTTGAAGGTCCGTGGATCTCTGGGGAGTCTGTGAAGCTATTTTCGGAGATCTTAGAAACCTATGCTCGGGGACAAAAACACGCGTTTTTTTGGAGCCACACTATGACCCGTGACAGTGGCCCCTTCCGAGTTTTAGTATGCATTCACCGCATAACACACGTGCTTTTTGGCGGAGCTGCCTTACGTTTTGCCTTCCTCATGAGGTAGCTGTAAAGCTTTTGTTGCAGTATACTATAACATATGCATAGCATGCTTATTCCAGGCTTGCATACTTCAAAAGCAATCGCAGCTACTAACAGGTTGAATGTGGCCGCAGACCGTACATCTTACCGGCAGGCTGTTGAGATCGAAATGGCGTGGCACTTTAGTTTGACCATTCTTTGCGAGGTAGAAATAAAAGGCACCTATTTCACGCTGCGTGTGATGTTAATTTATGAACGCCACTTTTTCTCACTGCAAGGGGTCCCATCACTCTCGCCGGTCCACAAGGGATCCCCGAAACATTCATGGCTGAGAACCACGGTAGAATGTTCCAAGCTGCCCTGGTGGCGGGGGGGGGGCGTCATGATGTGTATGGCTGCTGCCTGATTATCAAGGTGCTAGTTGGAATCCGTTGGAAGAATGGTGGCATTACAGTACGTGCAAACTGCCAGAACGCCTTTATAAAGCGTGCGCTAAATATAAATGGACGTTAGCGTTAATCAAAGACATTGCACTGTTGAGATATCTACAGCTCTCGACGATTGAAACGCTATGCTTGGAGCGCGAGGCTCCTGGCAGTGAGGGTGACGCTGAGGGCGAGAGCATTCGTGACACGTGGTGACTGCATCCGGCATACAGCCGTTAAATATGCGTTTCTTGGTGTCGCCGGCGGAGCGCTGCTTGTCGTGGCATCAAAACACTGCGCTCATGCGCGTTCTGCGCTGCGCGAAGTGGCTGGAGCTGGCGGGCGTGCGTTACGAAGCATTGCAGCGCTACACCGGATACGCCGAGAACCACAGACAGAACGACTATGTACTGAATGCAGTCACTAAGCGTCACAAACAATCTCGCCCACGCCGTCACCCTCACCGCCAGCAGCTAACTATCCAAGTATGACGTTTCCATCGCCGATCACTGTACACGGTGTCGTCGAACGTTATGAATGATTAGTATGCGCTTCTCTGGTACTTGAAACTATGTACCGGCTAACGATGTCTCATTTATGCTGTGGGAAAATTTGTGTGGGAATATGCATAATTTATTCCAGGCCTGAACACACGATCTAGCGACCAAGGAGGTCATTACGTTGCAAAAAATAAATAAATAAAAAGACGTCGTTGATTTCTCTTGTCGGCGTATCTTTGTGGGAGCTTAATTTAGTCGTGCGTCCGGAAGTGCATGACCTAAGCGTGAACCTCGGTACATATTAAAACGCGGGTGCTGTTGAAAAAATACCAGTTAAAGGGTACACTTGCGCTTTGAAGGAAACACCCAGCGCACATGACAACTTCCATGACAGCATTCCTTTCTAAAAGACTGCACATCAAACGCGCCCCGCCACGGTGATCTAGTGGTTATGGCGCTCGACTGCTGACCCGAAGGTCGCGGGATCGAATCCCGGCCGCGGCGGCTGCATTTTCGATGGACGCGAAAATGTTTGAGGCCCGTGTACTTAGATTTAGGTGCACGTTAAAGAACGCCAGGTGGTCGAAATTTCCGGAGCCCTCCACTACGGCGTCTCTCATAATCATATGGTGGTTTTGGGACGTTAAACCCCAGATATTATTATATTATTATTGCACATCAAGCGCATTTTGGGACAGGAGCATAGATGCTAAATAGCGTTGGGGTCAAAGCGGCGTTGCACTTTGGGTGTATAGTCTCGAGGACATTGAAAGAAAGTTTATTCTGATTTCTTGTGTCGTTGTCATGGTCGTTGTGATTGTTTCGTCATACCTACGATCTTGATATAGATGGACCTAGTTGCGGCCAAAGTTCCCTTTTTTCACATTTAATAAAAAAGATGAAGCAAGGCCAAGTACTTTTTAGACTTCGTAAAAACGAGCTTCATGCAAGTACGCGGAAAGAAATCATTTCTTCGAGTTTGGTAATTTAATCACAGAGTACCTCGCAATATTGTTCACAAGTGGTAGGAAGCTGTTTGTTCCACGACTTTACTCTGCGCACCAATCAACTTTCCTTTGAAATGAAGGGGGGGAAATATAAGGGCGGTATAACGACAATAAACTTTATTGTAAAAGGCGGCCCAACCTGAGCTTTCTCTGTACCTCTTGGAAACATTATAACCGGAGGCGACTCGTGGCGTGATAGAAAACTTTTATGCAGGATGCAAAGAAAGAATAAATTCGTTCTCGTGCAGAAGGAACAGTCAAAGTTCAACATCAAGATGCTCGACTGAGGCAAAGGGTAGGCTCGTACAATCGACTCGACGGCGTGGCTCGTAACTAGATAAACAACCGCTCTCTAGCCTTGGCGGCCACTTTGGCATTCGCCTCAGGGCGAGTCCCTTTAAAGCGCTTCCAGGACCTTATACTCTCTGTGGCACAAAATGCAAGACACCAAGGCAGAAGAGAGCAGCAGCGAACCGCGAGCGAAGAGAACAGAGAGTACGAGGCGAAGTAGAAAAAATATAGGCGGAACAAGAAAAAAAATATACAATAAAAAACAAGGTACATTCCCTCTCATCTTTGTCGCCTCGCCTCTTCTCGATTTAGTCAGGGCTGTGTACTGGACGTCAATCCGCAGATACATGCTTTGTATCCTAAGCCTTTTGTTTTCCTCCACGTTCTCTTTTAATTTTCAGTCTGAAGCACTCCGAAGAGCAAAAACACTCGTGGCCCTGAGTGAAGCCGCAGTATTGCAACTGTTGCGTCGGGGAACATGAGCGAAGGTGACGTGCTGCCTTCGCGCCGAGCTTGGCCGGGTAAAATAAAACGCGTTGCCCGTTTTATCCCGGCCCTCTTGACTTCCTTTCGCAGCACGAGCCGAGCGTGACTGGACGTCGACCGGGTGAAACGCAAGCCGCGACGGCAAATGAGACACTGGCACACACACACACACTTACTTCGCCTCGTTGCCGAGTGGTGGCTCTTCTGAGAGCCGCGTTGTTTGCCGAGGTGTCTAGTCGTCCAGCCAGAGGCAACAAGCAAGTGAGTGAGAGAGTAAGCAAGAAAGCAAGTCGAGGCCGGGCCTCGGCTCTGCCCTAGACTTGTCACGCCGTTCTTCCTTACTCCACGCTCCTACGCAGACCAACCCTCCCATATTATCCTTCTTTCAGTCTACCCCTCTTTCGTCCTTTCGTCCCGCTTGTCGGGAAAGCAGGCCTCACTCGTTGCCAGCAGTGCCGGAGGCGCGCGCTCTGGGACTGTATCCCTATTTAATCTCGCCGGTTATCCCGCGGTCCTGCCCTCGAGGCGCGGGAGAAGACCCCTCTCCGCACCGTCGTCTCCGATTGTCCTTTGCGCGCACGCGTTCGCCGCACTTTGTAAATAATGAACTAGGTAAACAGCGCCGCCTGCCTGACGGGAAGAAAGAAAGCGGTGACGCCCTGTCAACCGGAGCGGTTGTGGGGGACCGAGAGGGTCTCTCGCCTTCCACCGCACGCGAATGCAAGTAGCCTGTTTTGTGGGCGACGTTCTCTCTTAGTGCCCGCTTTCTCTATGCTGCTTCGATCCTCTTCTTTTCTGTTCCTGCTGTCCTCCCACCGCCTTTATATTTTTTGTGTTTGCCGGCGCGGAGAAAACAGAAGCCGAAAGAAAAGGAAAGTGGCCCCTCGTCTCCACGAGCGTTTAATTTACTCCACCGCGACTACAGCGCGCAGCACTAGCGCTTCAATCTCATGGTCTTCTTTTTTTTTATTTGCCGCAGCCAAAGTATAGGTCCAAGTAGTATGAAAACTTCTTTGATTTTGTTTTATCTTTATGCTGATCTGCACGAAGCAGCAGCTTGCAAACTTTGTTTGCTAGTACTTTTTTTCTTTTCTCGTCTTACGCGTTGCTGCTTAAGTAGAGAGCTGTGCAGTTTGCCGAGTGACTGGCACATTTCGGAACGTCTTGGATTAGTTCTCAACTCTTCGTGCAGGAAGCCATCGGAAAAGTTTGGAAGGAAGAAGTCGGGCGAGTCATGTCAAACAAAAGTCGGCGGGACAATAATATCGCCTAGCGATAAAACGGCGGGGGTTAGTGTACGATGAAATTATAAAAATAATAAAGAAATGTGAACGGACAGGCGGCCTGAATGTTTCGGAGAAATCTTTCAGTGACAGTGTTCGGAGAAAGTTGATGGCGCCTTCAAGGCCTACTGGTCATGGCTAAACTCGGTGAAAACGTGTTATTGGGCTATTTGTTTTATTAAGGCGAAAGCCTCACATGCCTCATCAAACGCTAAAATTGACCGGCGTCCCGCAACGGCGTCTCCCGTTGGCGTCCACACGAGTGATGCAAAAAATCATCACGTGAGGACGTCACCACATGACGTCATCAGGACATCACAGATCGCCAACACTTGTGACATCAATCTGACGTCATAGTGACGTCACATTGGCATCACGTGACGTGACGTCATATGATGTTGTCATCACATGCATCTTAGCTTGGTCGATGGTGGGTCCGTGACGGAGGCAGTACAAAACCAGGTGAGGTGCCTCTGATTCTGGAGGCAATGCAAAACCCCTTTAGGTGCACAAAGCTTTCGGAGGGTCTCGGCGCAGGAACAATACATCGGCCGAGAAGAAAAAAAGATGGCTCTCGCCTTCCGGTCGTCTTAGGTGTGCGTATAAGGGACCCCGTGAGTTCTTATTGCAGGAAACGGGGTAAGCTTATTGTAATCGTTCAAGTCTCCCTTTCTTGTCCCTCGTGTTTTATGGCGGTCACGGCCGTTGATGATAAGTAGTGAAAGACACGACACCGAATAAGAAGAGGGAATCGCGTTATTCTTCAGGCATCCGCACGGGAGCGTAATTTATCTTGAATTGCATAAAGGTTCTTATCTAGGTCATAGTTGGTCATCGTGTATGACCTGTTTACTATTAGTCAAATGATTTCCACGCAGGCCAGTCCAGTCATCAGATAACCTCGAACCCTAGTTATTCCTTCTTATACTCTGCCTTGCATGTAGCAAGTTATTTCAAAGTAAAGATAAATGAATATTCAGCACTTTGCCTTGTTCGTTCCTTCATCCATCCGGTTGTTCCCACTGTTTCGCCGTAATTAACGATAATGTTTTGGGTCTTAATTAGCAAGATACCCTTTCATGGATTGCACGCTATAGAATGCACAGAGAGCAGTCGTGGCAAGCTTTCAAGTTACAGACACGATCATCGGCTTAAAGATTACATCTGCAATAGTTTGAAATACGCAATGCCTGTGGTTACAGGTAGAAAGAGAAAGATTAAAGTGCTTTGAGAATTACGGCTCGTGGAGTGGGACACGGTGTCAGTCATAACCGTTTCTGAAGTTTCTAGGTGTCAAACCCCAAAAATTGAATTTGTTTCATGTGATACGCTGTCGTAAAGTATAAATACAGCAACTTTAATAGAACGATTGACGGAAATATACGCACTTGAAACACTTTGACATCGCCCCCCACCTTGAAATGTACACGTGACGCTTATTAATGATAAAGATGCTGGCTATTGAAAATGTGACGGTCGTTCCTGGCTCTCATTCTGGGTAGTTCTCAATCTGAGAAATGAATGATGGTAGGAACCCATATTGAAAGAACCCATATTAGGCTCATAACGCGAGCGGTGCATTGTCAGTTAGGCTGCTGTAGTGCTATCTTTCCGGCCACCTCTCCGGGTATTTGCCCACAAGATTAGCCCTGGAAGCGTTACGAGCCAAGCAATAGTCCACATGTCCTCGGAAAGCTGTGAACTGCAGTAGAGCGTGGCTTGCGCGGCGTAGAGAATTTCGATGAAGCCTGGCGAAAACGTTGTTCTCCTAAACGCGATCTCCACGCCTTGACATCGTAACGTGGATCGCGAAAGAGGTGTTTTCTTTATTTTTTTATCTGGTGCACTACAGTTGCGGACAGCGAGGTCTGCTCGGGGACTGGAATCACGCCGCACAGGAATTAGCCACTGTCAGCGAATGGAACGCTCGCCCTTGGGCTTGGAAAGGCAGAAGCAAGGCGAGTACGCTTGCTTGCGCCACGTAGGCGAATAAAAAAGTAAGGCGAAGGCTTCGCAAGGAAAGACGATCAGACAGAAGGAAGGAAGCAAGTACGTAGTGAAAGGAATTCTTGCCTTAAACAACTCCGACGCGAAAACAATGACCCTCCCTGACAAAGGAGCAGATGTTCCCCATTATTTTGTAAACGACTTCGGTCGCCCAAGCGGGGGTGTGCAAGTTGGTGCCGAGTCACTCCGGAGTCGAGGGATGACGAGTGGAGAGGAAAAAAAAAGAGAAACCGAAGGCAAGGATGGACGCAATGAAAATAAGAAATAAAACCAAACTGAGGAAAGAAAACGGAGAAGCCACACCGCAAGCCAGCAAGATAGAGAGCGACCGACTCGACAAGGGGTCACACAGACCAGCAGTTGAGTCTGAGCACGTTTAAAATTGATTTCCCACTCCGTTTGAACAAGTGAGTTCGAGGAAAAGAATTGATAAAAAAAAAGTGCTTGAATGGAGAAAAGGGTGGATAGTGGGTGGATAGTGGGTGTCAGGACTGCGGGCACTGGGCGGGTACGACAATAGAACCACGAATCCATGTGCCTGCTTTACCGACTCACTCCTTTAGTCTCGGTACAACCAGCAAGTTCTTCTACTATCGCTTGGCATGGGCGGTCACGTTCCAACTCGAACAATGAGAGAAGGAGCGAGAGTAGGAATGAAAGTTGTGAAGGCTGTCTCCTCTGGATTCCTTAAAGAGACCCCGAGCAATCATGTCGAATTGTTAATGCGCCTCTTACTTATCATCTTCTTTTTTCCATCTTACTGTTTTGTTCTTACGGTACCCGCTCCTTCGTTCATTTATTTTCGATTCTTTCTTTTTTTTTTTGCGCGCACACAAATACGCGTTCGTGCTGTGTAAGCAATCTTCGAGCAACGCGGACCGACTCTAGAGTTTGGTGTGAAAGTGAAAATTGACACCCCGTCTCTGCTAATGTTGAGCGGTCCGTGCAGTGTGCTCCTTTCTCTTAGTTCTCAACTAGGCATGTGCGTGCTCAGACTAAACGAAGTAACGTCTCGAACTTCATGTTCTTATTTTTTTGCTTTCCTCTTACGCGGCTAACAAAGAACGATGATAGAATTTTAAGAGTGGCTAGTGTCGTGCACCGAATAACGTCTCTCCATGTTTCATTTTTCTCGTTTTATTTGTCAAAAGCCGCTATGTCCGTGTGCGGTTGAAATTCTTGACGTGTATGCTCATCCAAAAAAAGAAAGAACCTAATTTTCTTCCTGTAACTCCGTATTGCTTTGAGAGTAGGTGCAATTTTTTTTATTATAATGTACCCTGTGTGAGATTTTTTTGTCCCATTTGAAACAAGACCCCATAAGATCCTATAGTTATCGGAGAAAGAAGTCTTCTTTTTGTATCCGTGGACAGCATCGATCAAGTAGGCGGCATTATGTTGCACTTAATATATATCGATAACATTGCGGCCGTCTTTGCCGCTGAGTGTGGTATGGCATATGTAACAACGTCACTAGCGCTAATAGCTTTTGAAAAAATAAAAAAATCACCCCATCTCCCGCTAAAGGGACCATGAGGCGATGCGAAGCAGCGTTTCGGCATGTCGAGCCCGCGTTTCTGAGGGGGAGGGGAAGTGGAGAGGGCAAAGGGGGAGAGGGGAGTGGAGAGGGGAGAGGAAGTGTGTGGAGGAGGTTTGCGCATGCGCAGTAAGGGTGGTCACGCCGCACACCACCAGTTTGAACTGCGCCATAAGATACTTCGCATCTAAAAAGCCCCTGACGCACCTTAACTGCTGTCGTGAGATATATCAGCCAGAAAATGTATATTGTTTCGCCTTCGGGGCACATAGGATTTCTTGTTAGTGCCATTTGAAAACACCCACATTTGGGAACGCACGTCGCAACAGCATTAATCCCTGTCTCTAACTCCGCCTCCCACCAGAGATACGACGAATTGAAGAGATTCTTCGGTTGAGCATGTGGCTCTGCGTGTATTACACGAATGCCTATTTATTCCGCATTGGAATAGCTGGAATTTGTCTATGCGTCATCTGCGGTTGCGGGAATATAACAACACAATCTTCTACGTATCCTCTCTCTTTTAGTGTATGCCTAAAAAGAGCTGCTGATGGCGCTTCACGACCTGATGGACGATCCTGGATAGAGGAGATAGCCCTTTGACAGTGGCATCGACACCGTTTTTAAATACAGAAGGCATTGCTCCTCTACTTTAGGAATGTACCCTTTGTGACCGACTATTTGAATTATAACGCACTGTGCCGCTTCAGTGTACACTTGAAAAATTCTTCTTTCTTTCTATCACATTTTATTTATGTCCTCCCAGCCCCCGCCTCACCCTCTCTTTGCTCAACAGAAGGTAAACTTTGGGTGCACACACTGGTTAACCTCACTGCATTTGCCTAAACAGACAAACAAGGCACAGGGAACACTGCGGTAGAAGGTGACAGTTTATCTCTATTCCGTTGTATCTCTTTCTTGAACCCTTCATTTCTTATTCTTAGTACAGGGTAGTAAACCGGACGTGAGTCTGGTTAATCTCCTTGCCTTTCTTGATTCTCTCTCTCCTCTTTCTCTGTCGCAATGTTTCTATATAGTGTGCATCGCGTTCTGAAAAAGAGGAATCTAGCCTGAAAACATTACAGTTTCGCTCTCAACCCCCATGAAAGGTGCAAAACAAAAGGTTGTGAAGGCGCAGTACCACGTGGAAGTACCCAAGCCAAACACCGAAATTCTTTCGTCAGATGCACAAAAGACACGGTGTTGCCGTTGTATACTATGTTGACCAGAGCGGACGTTTCGCGATCGCCCACCCGTGCGAACGTGACAGTAATGTGAAGCAGGAAAAAGAAAGACGGCATTCGGCAGCACACTGCAGACGTTGTGTCTGCAGATCAGCGTACGCTGCGTACGCGGATTGTGTCTGCGTACGCTGCGCAGTCGTAAGAAGAACGGCTTAAGAGAGACAGGAGGGATGCCACATCAGACCACGCCTGTCGACATGGTCTGATGCGGCAACATATGGGCACGTGTTTCAAACAATTACCTCTAAAGGCCCGAACACACGTACGCGTTGCAGCGCGTCAACGCGTGACCTTTTGACGCGGCGTCGCGCCCTCTCCCTATAGGGAGAGAGGGCGCGCGGCTACGCGAAGCTGTGCGCCCTCCCTCTCCATAGGGAGAGGGGGCGACGCCGCGTCAAAAAGTCACGCGTTGACGCGCTGCAACGCGTGACTTTTTGACGCGGCGCCGCGCCCTCTCCCTATGGGGAGAGAGGGCGCACAGCTTCGCGTAGCCGCGCGCCCTCTCTCCGCATAGGGAGAGGGCGCGGCGCCGCGTCAAAAAGTCACGCGTTGACGCGCTGCAACGCGTACGTGTGTTCGGGCCTTAAGCGTGAACTGGCAAATACGAAGCTTCTGTACTATTTATGTTAGTGTTTTCATTTTTAATAGCACAACCAAAGTTAAGTGTTGCTTTGGCGAATGAAGTAAGAGTCCTGATTAGCAAAAGTCTTTCACGCAAATTTGGTCATTCAAGAAATTCAGCCAATCCCGATGCTGGGAATGTTACTAGCGCACTTTGTCTGCCAATGGCAAGTAACACATGCAAGCAAAATGTTCTGCGAATACGGCCCCGGAAGTTCGCATTAACCCTGTTTCCTCCATGTCCAAGTCTAGCCTTCCCCTGAAGGTATATTTAGACTTATCCGACAGCTATTCGAAACTTTTACTATGAGTACGCTGTCAGTATACATTGACGTTGAGAGTTAGTAAAAGTTTTCGTTAGGCAGTGGCCGCGCTTGTGTATTCTCATCTTTTTTCTTGCTTACTCTTCATTTCAAGATTTTTTTTCGATATTATTTCAGACTCGCGTGAAGAAATCGTGTCGACGTCTCTCGTTACATTCTCCAAAAAGCTTACATCTGTACGTGCGATTATGAACTAAAGAAAAGTTAAAAAAAACGCCCCCCCCCCCCAAAAAAAAAAAGACCGCACCTAGCAGGAGAATGCGGACGGCCCCGTAAGCACCTGCAGGCAAGAAACACGCAAAGCCTCCCTTTGTTCCAATTTTTATGCCTATTTTTTGTCCTCATAAAATCGATAGCGTTATAAAGAAAGTAAAAGAAATAGGAGAAGCAAGACCAGGTGAGGAAACGCCTTCGGAATCGCAAATAGGCCGGCTAGTGTTCGTGTGAGGAAAAATAAAACTAGACTAAGATAGAGAAGAAGAATCGCGAAACCGAAATAAGTGAGTAGAAACTCCGAGACTGACGTGGATTGTGAGATGCGAGATGGGCCGAGAAGGGGAGGAGGGTTGGGGTGGCGGGGGGGGGGGTAGGATTTTGGGATGTCGGGGCGTTATGACAAATATGCGCCACCGGCAGCCGCCACACGTTTTGTAAAGGCGACACGGCCGCTGTGGTGTAAAATGGTAAGGTGACAAAAAGAACGTGCTGAGGGATAAGGCTTCTTCTATACAGCGAGCCGATGCCGCAGTGAGCGCTGAGTTCGCTGCCCAGAGGGTGCGTGCACAGGCTTGGGAGGATCAGTGGAGGATGAGCGAAAAATAGCGCGGGAAAATAACAGAACGAAGAGAGCTTCGATGCACAAACATAAAGGAATGAAACGACGAAGTAAGTGAACCAGGTTCAAGAGAACGAAGAGCCAAGGAAAAAGAAAATGAGAACACGGGAAGCCGATAACGTTGCAGCGGCCCCGAGATTGGAAATAAGAAAGCTACGGGATGCTGCGCGCGAGGCGTACATTTTCTCGCTGTGATCCCGACGTCAGCTCGCGGGGATGCGGTGGAGGCAGATTATTTTTCTCGCAAGAAAGGAACAAAGAGCGAATGATGAAGAAGTGGAAGGCGACACGTTGAATTCCCGCTCGCGGACGTGGACATATTGCGTCTAGGCCCCAGCCATGTTTTGTCTTCGTTTAATCATCGTCAGCGCAGACGAGCATTGATATATTTAACTAGCGCACAAACGTCTTTCAAGAAGCGTGTGGGAGAAATTGCGGAACAAAATAAAAATTACAATTACAAAAATCGTAGAACGCGCGGAAAACACGCTGAAAATGAAATTGTGAGACAAGCATTTCCCTTCAGGCTACGACACGCGCACATATTCCGCTTCTATGCGTGATCAAGAGGTCCGAAACAATCGGTGCCAGCGAGCGGAGCTGCCGAATTCCTTGGAGACCGTATTTTTTTTGTTTAGCCCCATCAAACGATTCTGTTCTTACTTCGTGTGTGACGTACGCGTTTTCAAGGACAAAAATAAAAGGTTTGATATTGCACAAAGTCATCAGGATCATTTTATTCAAGTCACCTATATGATACAATCAGGTATACTAAAACTAGTTGAGTTTCGCTAAGCTAATGTGTTTTTTACATCATCTTTCTTTTCACCTTCTTACTACCCTCGCATGGACAGCAACATTTTCCCCTTCATGGCTTTCTTTGCTTCGGCAAATCCAGTTGCAGTAATCTGCCAAGCTTGCAGACCTAATTTTATCATCGGGACCAGGCTGACCAGTCTTCGTACATTGTTCAGGTCACCTGTAAAGCATGCTCTGCCCTTTAGCTGGTGTATTGCAGGAGAAGCCACCACAATTACATTAATGGGGAATAGGAAGGTCGTGCGAATAAAATGTGATTGTACTCGGTACCAAGGCACACTTAATTTAGCTTTAGAAGCATTCTTTCTCATATCACCGAAATGATTATTTTGTAACTTCGTGGTATTTCCGATTCGGTGACAATTTTTCTTTCCTATTTTATAAATGCACGCCGATAGTGCTAAGGCCTTATGTTTCACCAAGTGGAGAAACTGGGAGAGAGGTACAGCACTGCAGAACGCGGGAGTGGGAACAAAATTTAGCTGACTGCAGAGCGACTGCCACTCTTATGGCAACTTTTTCCGCCTAGGAAACATTTTATATCCCATCTTGCATTTTATTCGGTAAAACGCAGCGTATTCCAGTACCACAGGCTCTGGCTTCCCGCAGTGTCAGTGTTTGGCGTCACTGATATGTCACGTTTACCAGTGTGCATGTCTGCTGCGTCATCGCCTGCATTCTCAACCGTCTGAACACTCACGTAAGGGCAAGAAAGATGAACCGATTCATATAGAGGGGAGCGCCCGCGCATGAGCGTTAAGCTTGTTAATCAACGACAACGGGGGAAGAAATATTAAAAAAAAAAGACTTTCCGAATTCAAACAAAGGTAGCGTCGAAGAGAGATTGCCAGCACCGTCTGAATGCGCTCCAGTGTGTTCTCGGGAAATTAAAATGAAACGTAAAGCACAGTCAAGCCAGCAAACAGACTTTTGCAGCAGCAAGACTCCTTCACTCCCGCCATTTTTTTACAAATATTTTTCTCGAGTTTAGAGGCCCCTAAAAAAAAAGCAATGAGTGTTAACGCACGAAACCATTCCCGCAGCACCTCAGTAACTTTGTATGAAAATGAATAACTTTATTGACGAATACTGTTTTTTTCCAAACAGCTATTTCTCCTCGCGTTTTACCATTACGTAGCGCGCGTGACCAGCGGAAATATGACAAAATTAACACGCGCACCCAACACTTGCCCTCTTTCAAGCTCTTATAAAAAAAAAGAAAGAAAGAAACAAACAAACGCGAAATATTACAGTTATGAAAGATAGCTCAGGAGATTGTTAAAGTAAATTGGAGACGCGAACAACAGAAAAAAAAACGCGCAAGAAAAAGAAACAGAATACTGTTTTGTTTTAAACGACCGCGCTGTCGACGAAGGCTTCTCCTCCTCCTTCCACTCTTGTCGTTCCTGACGGAGAGGTTTGGATAACGAAGCTGATTAAAGACCGCTAACAAGACCACTTGCCATCTGGTGCTTCCGCGGACGGGAACTCGTTGAAACGCGTATAGCGAAGAAGAGGTCCGCGTCGCTGCGAAAAGTAAGCAAGGCGCGGACGTGCTCCTCCATGGGCTCGACGGGCATGTACGCACTTGATGGGACCGTCAGGGTGCGTGCGCCGGGTTACATAGTCTAGCGGCATGTACGCAGAAAATGAGGCATGCTCAGTTCTGCACAGCGTGTGTACACCATTATGTATTAGGAAGAAGAGCGCCCCTACCCCTCTCTCCATCCGCAAAACGCTCGCGAAATCTCGCGCAGCACTGCCAGCGTACGTTCGTATAGTCCTGCGCCTCGGCTTGACGTTGACAAACGCGCCCTGCTCCCACTTTGCCAGCGTTGCCGGCCGTGGCTGTGCTACACGGTAAAAATCTACAGAGTAACAGTATATGAAGCGAGAAAAAAAAAACGCATGTAAGGCAAATAGGTATAACGAACAAGACACGACGCTCCAGCCGGCTTTCCTGCGCAAGGAAACACAAGCAGAGAGCGCGAAAAATGAAAGTGGCCGCCCATCTAAAGCGACGACGATCGTTTTCGTTTTCAACGCTGCAAAGTGCCTGTCAGGCGTCCCACTTTGACAGGGTCTCTTTGTTAAAACGGCTGAGGCTCATTACTTCAGCGCCGCCTGCGCTCAACCCTGGCGTAAGCTTTTATTTTGTGAAACAACCTCAGCACCTCTTCTTCTCTTGCCTTTTGTCTTCTTTGTACGCTTCAATGTTTTCTCAATTTCTCTTGCTCGGATTGTTGGCGGGTGAGAGCTCTGCGCGTGAGGTGGTGTTGCATAGACAGGGTGGTGGTGGAAGGGCGGCACGGTTTTGTTTCGTAGCTTCAGTGAAGGGTTGTTGATTTGTTGTTTCTTGAGGGGGGGGGGGTAGTCCCCGTTGCCCTTGCGCTTGTTATGGTTCTTTTTGTCGCTGACAGCAAAGCCATGCGAGCACACGCAACCGTTTTGCGTCACATACACAAGCCAGAATTGCACACCAAGCACTCGCAATTCGCTTGGCGTTCAGCAGCAGCTATAAAGAAAGGCCTATTGCAAGTAAAATAAGTTCGAGTGACGCGAAGAAAAGAAAAAAAGAAAGAAAGCACGTGCATTTATACCGCGAAAACATCGCTCAAAGGAGCACTTAAGAGTTATGCGGTCCTTGTAAATCTGACAAAGTGGGCGCGCTTGCCGCGAAAGGCTTGCGTGTGCGATGGAATTCCTCCTCGTAAAATCAACCAGCCAGAAATGTAAGGACGTCGGGACCCTTCAGTAAAGTTTAAAGGTTTCGTTTCTCTCTCTCTTGCTTTTATCTCCCTCCTTGTTTCGCTCTCTCAAGAAAACGCAAAAACTTAGCGCGGTGCATTCGGCGGTGCGCGCCCCTCAGTCCGCCGGGCGGCGCTCAAAGCGTCTCAAGGAGCCCTTGAAAACTTTGCACTTGAGCCTTAAACTGAAGATTATTCGAGTGAGGTGAATGGAGCCGCGGTACTGAAAGGTTGCGTAAACTTGAGGGGCAAACACAGAAAGGACAAAATAAAATCAACAACGGAATCTACGGTCGTACACCTCATTAACGAAATCATTAATGGTTCAGCGTTACAGTGGCGTTTGATTATGCGTAATTATAATCATTATACACGCCAGTCGAAAGAAAGTAACTCTCTAGCACGAACATATAGTCATGTTCTACACCTAATTTCGCAAAGTACATGCGATATTCTCAGGTTATTTTGCTTCTTTGTATTTTTTAACGTTATTAGGCTTCTCGTCTACTAAGGCTCGCTTTTCTATCGTCTATCCAAGCTTATTTTTATATCTTCACGTTGTCAGGGATTTCATAGCATCCTTTCACAAAGCCTTGCTATTTACCCTTTTAGGAATGAAGAAGTATTGCCTCGCTTTTCCACTCGCTATTCGACTATAAGTTTCGCGTCGCGCTCTAAGAAAATATGAGGCGGGGGAAAACAAAATTCAGTAGCGGCGCTCGTCTGCTGTCCAGCAAAGGTCATCCGTATAAGTTATTGACTATATCAAGCCGTCACACCACACACAAACAAAAGAGCTACCCCTGGCATTGCCGTCCGACCGACCGACCAAACAAGCAAGCGAGCGAGTGAGCCGAGCAACATATTCAGCGAACCATATATCAGCGCTCTCTTTCCCCTCCATCTTTTTTTTTTCTTTTTCGGGAGGTCCAGGGGCAGCGATCAAAAGATGCAGGGAAAGAGCGGCGACCGACCATTTCCTTCGGCGACAATAAGAAGCAGATAGAGATATGTATAGTAGGAGTTTGAAATAAATAAAATGTTTCAGATAGAGACACCAGCATGTACGGACAGAAGCAGAGTAGTGCGCGACAGAAAACACACACACACACACACACACACACACACACACACACACACACACACACACACACACACACACACACACACACACACACACACACACACACACACACACACACACACACACACACACACACACACACACACACACACACACACACACACACACACACACACACACACACACACACGTATACTTTATGGCGGACGCGAGAGCCATGGTCGCGGCATCCCAGACGAGGGTAGCGACATTTCTACCTCGAAAAGTAAATAAGATGCAACGGTAGGAAAGGGGTCGTGAAGCGAAAATAAAAAAAAGAGTATGTCTCGTACATATCGCACGATCAGACTTTGTGCAACGCAAAGTTGAACGAGGCCTCCGCGCGGCTTCTTGGTTCGCTCTTCACTCTAGACGCGTTTGCGGCCGTCATCTCTGGTGGCATCGGCGTCGGTGAGAAATGTTGGGCGACGGACAACCGTCGCACACAAACCCTATTGACGACGATGGACTACACCGTAGCACACAGGCACGAGCGCGTGTACACAACTCTGCATGATCAGAACGATAGGAAAGGGTGGTGGGGTGTGCGCGGCGTGTGCGCGTGTGTTGGCTTCCCTTGCGAATCGAGGCAGCAACAACCTGCTCCCTGACTGCAGTTTCATTCTATCTTCTTTCGGGCTCAGGAACCCGTCCTACCGACGGGAAAACAGTGCCGTATCGGATCGCTTTGAGCGGCATATTCGGCCGACCGAACGAGTGATATGGCGTCCTGCCTTTTGCTTGCTGTTATTGAAGCTACAGCGAGAGTCGTTCGAACGCGCCTGGCTCGTCGAGAGATAAAATGTCCAGGCCAGTGCTTTCGAATTGCGTTGTACGGGTATTCACTGAGTTACCACGCGCCCTTTGGTGCCTTGAATTTGTTTGAATTCATCTCTTCATTTACTTCCGCACATTTGAACAGGCGCCACTCTAACCGTACCAAACATACCAGTGAATATCTCCGTTCGTTTCCGCAACCTGCCGGACGGGAATGGACTTTTAGGCTGAATGTTGTTTGCTGGCATTTTAGTGGCGCCTCATAACATCGCGTTGGACCGTTAGAGGAGAGCACAGACACCAGGCCTCCCTTATAATTTTGATGAGATGACGTTCTCAAACGTGCGCCGACAACTAAACATGGAAATCGTCTTTCAGTGCTGCCGCTGAGTAATGCCACTGCCTCAGGTGGAATCTATAATTCAACTTGCTGTACAGCAGTAACATTCTGGAGACGCTGGGTTAAAGCGTCATACAACATACGCACTTAACGAAATAGCCAGACAGAGATGAAAGGTAAGCAGGTTAACGAGAAGGACGTACACTCTTAATCAGATCCCGCTTAAACTTAAAATGTTAGATGTAGCCAGAAAACCGGACATCCTCCGTCTGGTTTCCTGGATATAGCCGTCATTTAACCAGGACCTGATTAGGAGTGCACAATCCACCCAAACTTTTGTTTTATTTATCCTGCATCTTGGCAAATTCTAAATATTCGCAGTATGCCTATGGTATCCGAAAACCTCGCCCGCTTCAGTTTGATAGCTTTTAGACAAACAGGGAATGAAAAAAAAAAAGAAAGCACAACTTGTGTATAATTAACATGACCGAGGTCTGATAAGATTGATAGGAGCTCGTAATTCTAAAGGTTAGGCGTAGAGCGCGCTGACATGACCGAGACGTAAGGGACAGAACAGCGCCAAGAGCATAAACTTCGGCGTTTCATCACAATTTCAAGGCGTGATATACCGCAGAAGAGCGTGTACATTGGCAATTTGGTGTTTGCTAACAGACATATCGCAGCGCTGAAGCAAACTCACAGAAGGAGAAACAAAAAAGAAGACGGGGAAGCGCATTTCTCTTTTTCTTTTGTGTTGCTTCTTTTGTGAGTGCGTTTCAGGGCAATACGTCAGTTATCAGGGTGTGAGTTTGGCCTTAGCATGTGACGTGGTCAGTCGTAGTTACTATGCAGGAGGAGGACTCTATTTCTTCTCCTCTCTTTAACCTCTCGCCCTCCTGCATAGTAAGTACGACTGACCACGTCACAAGTCTTCCACTGGAAGCGCTAGCCAGAGAGATGCCGCAATGGCTCAAGATGCGCGCTTTGCAAGATGTGCGTGCCGCTCAAAAGAAATGCATGTGTTTCTGTCGGCTTTCTGTCAATTTGCACGCGGTTGCACACTTCGAGGATGACAGACTGCGAAGGCTCCAAGAACACACTTCTGCATAAGAACCTCCCACTATTGTTTGCATGGTCGATGGAAACCGCGCGAGGAGACGCGTGTTTGACATCGGAGGCTGTTACACATTGAGCAAAGATGGGAAAAGGATTGCCGCACGTCGCGCGTTCAGTGTCGTTGACGTAAGTGCCGATGCGTGGCACGTCGACATAGCCAGGACCACACGGAGTTACGTGCATAGACACGGTGATTTTGTGTACGCCTTCCCAGGGCAAATCCTTTAAAAGTGTCAACAGCAAGGCATCACCTTTTATAGCAGTCCCTTAGTTCTCCTGATGGTCGTTGGACCCGCGGAAGACGGGATATCATTAGCCATGTAAAAGTATATGAAATTGTTGAAAAGGTACTTGTGAAATGTTATGGCGAAATGGTCGGAGTGCTTGAGCCTTTCAAAGGCGACTATAATATCTCGGTTAGGAGCCAGCAGGTGCGTTTTGATCGACGAACTTTGAGCTACAATCCTTGATCTAAGTCCTGCCACACAAAAGAACGAATGACGTTGGTATTGGTAAACAAGTTGTGTCTTCATCATCGCGTGGTGCACGTGCCCGATCCGCCGCTGTGAGGTGCATGGTACCTTTTTATGCCACTTACGGTGCCCACAAGACATGCGTGGACAGGCTGTCGGATAAATTAAGTAGCGGTGTCTGCATGTACGTATATGTAATTGACTTCAGTGGCACCGCACTGCTTTTTCTTCGTTTGTTTTTTTCTAATGGAACATTATAGGCTAGCGGCTATTTTTCAGCTTTTTGTGCCACGGAGTTGCCATGAATAACAATTATTTTCCTTAGAAAGAACTTTTTGTCTATGGCTGCGTTTTTTATATTACTATCGGTGTCCGACTGACTACCGCCTGTTCGCAAGAACCTGCCGACATATTTAACAGCGAAAGCCGCTGAGAAACGGAAAATTGCAATTATGAACACGTAACCGGCCCTGTAAAATAGCCCCAAACTTTTTGTTTTAGGGGCGAAGCTCCTTAAGGCGGCACCCGTTCGTCCCTCGTAGTCGTCGTCATCGTAGTAGTCCGTAACAAGTCTTACGCTTTGACCTCCAAGGTGGTGCCGGTGGGAGATTTCTCCTGTGCGTTGTTGAACAATAAAAAATCACAGCATATCCACGGAGTGAATGATGATGAGTGGGCGAAGCAGCGGAGGTTCATCGGTAAACCGTGAATCTTCCGTGAATTCTGCCCAGTACATCATCACCGACGTGAGATCGGGCGCGTTTATACTAAAGGTTCGATGAGTTATGACGACTTGCAGCTCACTTTAATTTTACATGTACGCTGTGAATTTTCATTGTTTAGAAAACCATTGCTTTAGAAAACATCTGGCGTCTTTCGTTAAGCCGCTGGCGTCTTTTCGTTTTGCTTTAGAAACATCTGGCGTTCTTCCGTTTTGCGTTTACAAAACATCTGGCGTCTTTCGTTGGTTTATTTCATCAATCAACGGCGTTTTGAACAAAATTTTTATTGTTTAATCACGCACAGGAGAAATCTCACCAGGCACTACCTTGGAGGTAAAGAATGGCTGCTAATGGGAATGAGAGACAGAAGAAGTCGGCTTTTAGCTACCGCTGCGAATTTTTTATTGTTCAACAACGCACAGGAGAAATCTCCCACCGGCACCACCTTGGAGGTCAAAGCGTAAGACTGGTTACGCACTACGACTACGACTACGAGGGACGAACGGGTGCCGCCTTAAGGAGCTTCGCCCCTAAAAATTCGCAGCGTGCGCGTTAACTAAAAGCCGAATTCTTCTGTCTCTCATTCCCCATTAGCAGCCATTGGCATGTTCCAGTAGGAAACGTTAGTAGAAGTAGAAGTGTAAGTGTTAGCTAAAAGCCGACTTCTTCTGTCTCTCATTCCCATTAGCAGCCATTGTTTACCTCCAAGGTAGTGCCTGGTGAGATTTCTCCTGTGCGTGATTAAACAATAAAAATTTTGTTCAAAACGCCGTTGATTGATGAAATAAACCAACGAAAGACGCCAGATGTTTTGTAAAAGCAGAACGAAAGAACGCCAGATGTTTTTCTTAAAGTGTAGTAGTAGTAGTTGTATGTAGCCACCTCGCCCGATCGTCAACGGGCGAGGTGGACCGGCAACGGCGCGAGGACCCTGCCGTACGAGAGTTAAATCACACTAAAAGACATACTTTGCGGGCGATACACTCTAGTGAGCTTTCAACTTTTCGTCTTAATGTACATGATAAAGAAATTATTTCTACGAAAAACGCAAGGCACACCTTGAGCAATATATTTGGTTTTGGGACGCTAAATGGAACCATGAGGCGATGCGAAGCCGGAGCACTTGCACGATCGCGTTCCGTTGGCTTTCGTTGGGCATGCTACCGACCTCGCGTCGTGGAACGCGCGTCCTGTCTTCCCTCTAGCCTTGCCTTTAATTCGCACAGGGCGAGCGGGGAATGCGGTCGCTCTTGGCGCTCTTTCGCTCGGGAGCGGACTTCTTCCTTGCATTTCACCGATCACAAGTGATAATGAAGGGACCACGTAAACCAACAGTACAATAAAAGTTTGATGTTTAATATATACACGATGTTTCACACTCTTTATATTATGTACTGGGCGCATTTCACGGAAGAGTTTCACGGTTTACAGATGATTCCCTCCGTAGCTTCGCCCCACTCATCATCATTCACCCCGTGGATATGCTGTGATTTTTTTTTTGTTTATGAATCCGCGACCTACCGTATCTCCTTTTAATGCGCATCCACGCTTCCATGGCAAACACGCACGGCAGTTGTAAACCACCATGGTTTACAACTTCCGTCATGAGTCATGGTTTGCAGACCACCACCATTACTTACGTGGTAGCATTGAACGTTATTTCCGGGCACGACATAAACCAGCTTTGATTAGCGCCCTTCACGCTCGTGTAAACTCTCTGAACCATTCGATCTGCGTTAACCGTCGTCATTGCGATGCCACTATTCCGTCGGACGTGATGGGAGCGACTTGTTTCGAGCAGTAATACGAGCGGTTGGCTTTACGTAGGCGCTTTGAAACGGCCAATAGAAGGTATCATTAAAATGAAGAAAAAGAAGCGAAAGAAAGGAGGGAAGTGAGAAAAGCGCGTTATTGAAATAGGAACTACATGGGACGCCCGCAAATGGATCGCGTCTTTCAGGGACAGCGAAAGGCACTCAATTAGTCGGTACAGCGCGCCACAGTAGAATTCAGTGTCGGGCGGGTTAATCACTATTCATGTTAATATCGCAGCAGGTACATGAACGGAAGCTCAATATACCTTTTAAATTTTTTTTTATCGAACGGCCGTTCACAATAGACGGAGGCACAGTTTATAAGCAAACGCTGATATCAAGTGTTTATTTTTTTCAACCCCGCTTGTTCGTCCCTTTTACTGTGTTGTCGTCCCCTGTGCACGCTGCGATATGAACGTGAATAGTACCGTGCGTGTTTGGTCAATTATGAATGCATCAAACACGTACACGAGCATATTGAACTACCATGCCGAGGTATAAAGGCATAATGGGATATATAAACACGATCAAACAAACAGGAATAAAAAGAACGTTGTCTCGTAGACGCCCAATGAAGCCCATTTGTATGCAGTTATCGAAGCCAGAGCAAACCAGCCACGCAAGATGAATAATTGAGATACGCTCGGTGAATAGGCTTGGTGCAAGCGTAGCGCTTCAAACTATATAGCTGGCAGTCAGAGGTCGCATTTGGTTGGACAGCGCTGCTTGATTACTCAACGATGATCAACGTTATGATAACATTAGGACATCACGGAAAGCTTCGAGTCCACGTTCTACGTTGACGCGCGGTGATATGGTAAAACAAATACGAATACGACGTCCAGGAAGCGGTGTAGGCGACTATTACACAAGGTACTGATAATCGCTGTGTGTTACATAGAACCCAGTTCAAATAGGCCCAGGTAAAACAAAGATTTTTGGTATCGACGAGTATAATCGCCAGCTACTACGATCATGCACACAAAGAGACCTCCTTGTGTAACAAAGCAAATTCGCCGATCCTAAATGGATCGGTAGCCCCCGTTAAAGTTACTGTCAGCCAGATGAATGAGATGAGGTTGACCAGGTGAGTGGACCAGATAAATCTCGTTTGTAGCATGTAACGACCAGTGGAGAGGATTATGTTCTTGACCTAGACTGCTGCTCACAGCCTGTAGTTGGCAGAAAAGCGCCCGGCTGAGTGACAGGTTCATTTATTTGCCTCCTTCGGCCTCTAGCTTTCATCATCCCCTCCTTATTAACCTCAGTAAGCTACCTTCTTGATGTTAGTATTCGTAACGCAGGATACACAGACGACTTTTCGTTTCTTAGCGTTTTTGAAAACTACCAGTACGAGTAGAGGGTCAGAACAATGGCGGCTGATTGTAGCGCGATACGGTGTTTTAATACGAATCTGTACATGGATAGGGAAAAGCGAAATTCGTGCGTCCTGTGTCCACAGCGACTCCCAGCGCGTATGCGCTGCAGAAATTGGACAACCTCCCCTACTTACCACATGTCCACTAAAAATGAAGAAGGGCGGCAAACACCAATTAGGATTTGTGGACAGACGTAACCAATAGTTGAGAAAGACTTTAATGAACCATCGAGATTAAACCAGTTGTGAACACCGGCGCCACACGTTCCATCTTTGCTTGTTAGCCATCTATATGAAGTGATTGGGCAGTAATTTTTTATTCGTACTATAGGGTTAACCGTCGTGGTCCTTGTGATGTCAATGTGCTCCTAGTCATTACGGTTAAGACGAGAGTGGATGGAAATTCTGGATGCCCTAGCTTGAATAAAAAATGCTTGGGCGTCGTGAATCTCAAGTGCCTCAAACTTAAGGCATCCCAACTCTCTCATATTCTGCGGATCTGTCGGGATTTCGCTGTGAAGTCGACTGAACTACTACACCATCGAGCAATCTTTTCTTATAGCCGGCGAGAGCCAAATAACCACACAAAGATAACCGCCCTAAAGCGCTCGTTTACTAAGATTTAAGCGAGGTGTTAGTGAGGCCTATACAGTCAAAATTGATTCATATACCCCGACTGTGCGGCATGCTTCATAATAATATCGTGGTTCGACGCTTAAAGCATGATACTTTATTCAGTTAATATAGAAGTTCAAGAGTAAAGAACTTGGAACTTACGACCTTCATTATATACTAGGAAATCGCGCACTGGGATTAGTGATCCCACTCCATGGACGTAAGATTATCAAGTTTAATCAAATGTTTTCTTAAGGTCTTTACTCCTAATATCAAAGAAAAGACAGCCCTTTCAGGCATTAATTTCCTTAAAAGCCGACAGATTTATCAATCGATTCCTGATAAATGTGACAATTTTTGTTGCAATTTTCTTTTTCAGACGGAGCAGCGAAGAGCTCTAAATTCAGTTGATTTGGTCGACTTGTGTTTTCCAGTCGCGCAGTTGCCGTGCCGCTGCGTATTCGTCGAAACGCCATCTAATAAGATTTATGCCTCCCTGAAAGAGCATTCGCAATCATTCTTGTGAGTGGATAATTAACTTATTTGCATTAACCTACAACTGCTGTAGCATGTTCGAGACAGGTTTCTCCGTTTGTTTTTATTCTAATATGTATAAGTATCGTACGGCTTGCATTATTTTCGCATCGCAGCCGCGCACACAGCCCCAGTACAAGCTAAAAGGTCACATCATAACTTTTATCTGCCTCGAACATCTCCTGATTGTCATATACGCTTTCCTAACTCGACCAATAAAGCGAGCATATAACGTATAATTTAGCGATACTCCTTTCTGCGCATTCATTTCCCTTCGTTATGGTTATTCGTTAAGCATGTACAAAAAGTAGCGAACAAAATAATCGATTTAACCGACATTCGTCTAAAATGCTTCTCCTCCCTTTGCAAGTCTGGCTTCTAATATGTATGGCTGCCGTATTCAAATATGTGCGGCAAGCGAGAATAAGTGATCAGTAGTTTCAGTAAGTACAGGAATAATGCTTGACAAAAACAGCTATCATTGACGTAATATTCGCTGCGCCAGGCGGTGACGCAAACGCGCCGAGTGCGACACGAATGCCGCACTGAGGACGTCGGTGTTTGTTTCATCTACGGCTGACGTTGCTCAACGTTTTCGAGCAGAAACACGTCTGAAAGTACTTCGATAAACAAAGCTTACGCGTCCAGTTTTTGCCTCTACGTCAGAGACAGAACCCCGAGCTCGGCAATATTTAACGTAAAACCT
The DNA here is from genome assembly GCF_013339695.2 of Rhipicephalus sanguineus. Lineage (NCBI taxonomy): Eukaryota > Metazoa > Arthropoda > Arachnida > Ixodida > Ixodidae > Rhipicephalus > Rhipicephalus sanguineus. The sequence continues at coordinate 97,416,545 of NC_051177.1, read as the reverse complement.
TGCTCGACCATCGAGGGCTTCATGTAGAAGAAATCGATCGACATTTTGTCTGTCCATATAATGAGGGTGATGTTGAGGGATCGTGCAGCGTTCGTTACATGCCCATGCCTGGGTGATGACAGCAGGGAGATCGTTAAACTGGACTTGGTAGTTGTTAGAAGAAGCTCTAAGATGTATAAATTTTGAGGCTTTACACGCCTTAGACATGATACCATAACGAGGCACACCGTAGCGCCGGACTACTACGGATTAATTTTAATCATCAACAACGCTAACGTGTGCCTAAATCAAAGTACATGGGAGCTCTTTTTTTTTCATTTCGCCTGAGGCGAAATGCTGCCACCGTGGCAGGAAATCGAACCCGCGTGCTCGAGGTAAGCAGCGTAGCACTTAAGCCACTGAAGTATACCATGGTGGGTGAATAAAATATATATGTAAATTCGGTGACGAACACGGCAAATCAAATTAAAGGTACTATTTAACAGCGCCCTATAGGTAAACTCAAAATAGTCTTCGTTATTTCTGCTGGTGAGTTATTTCGTGGCTTACTAGCTTTCCGTTTTCCGAAGGCTCTGAACTATGGAAGTAGGGAAAGAAGAGTGACCAAAAGAAAAATAAAGTAAGCAAAAAAAGAAAACATGAGAAAAGGAGATTTTAACCATGAAAAAAAAAGCATAAATTCCTATTTTTCTAATAAAATTTGCTTTTACGTTGATAAAAGGGCGGTGTAATTTTAGTTTCCAAGCAAGGTGGGTCCATAAATCCGTGGCCGACATCTACTTGTACTCAGTTAACAACAAGTCCAAAGTTTCCGCCAACTTGTGTTTCCATTCACACACTTCGAAGTCGAATCAACAGCCTATCAGAAAAATGTATGTGTCTTTTACTTCTTCTTCCCCAGTTTTAGTTTACTTTCTATCAACAATATTTCGTTCAGTGCCGTGTGTTGTCTAAAGAGATTTTTCAGTGGGGCACATGAGTTGCTTGACGCTATCATATTTCACAATACGGAATGATCACTATGCGATTGTGTTTTTATCATTCAGCTGGTACTTTCAGATGGCGCGTTCTCTTTCGCCACGCTAAGTTCGCTCTATGGAGAGTTCAATTTCTAACTAATACTTCTACTGTATTGTTCTCCTTGACAACAACGTAACGGTGGTAGCAGACATGCACACAGGAAAGTCACTACTAACGATCCGAGCCAATACGAATTGGGCAAACAAACATGTGCGTGCGCACATTTATACGCTGCGAGTGGTGCGCCTACGCCTGTCTGCGCCCTCGGTGACCTTGTCGCTATACACTGCTATTCAGCGGTAAATATAAGTCGGTAAACGCGCTTGGCGTTGTAAGAATGGTGGTACTGTGGCGAACTCGATTTTCTCTTTCATCTATTTCTCTCGGCCCTTCGCCTTCTCGTGCTCGTGAGCATGCTGTGTGCGCCGAGGCATGAGGAGGTCATCGATTGTGCCATCGACAGGGAACACGGCGCGTCGACAGCAGCTGGCGTCCGTAACGTCTCAATGCTCGAAACGCGCTTGCGTGCTTAAGCGTATATACAGCCCATGCTGACCTCGCCTATAGTGCTTTCCAGGCCACTAACCTTCCGCGCCACACCAATCCGCATCCTGGCACATACAAACACGGAGAAAATCACAAAAAACAAACCTGAACCCCCCTTCACCTGTTCACATGCACTGCAGCGGGTTATTCATCCTACTTGAAAAAGATGCAGTGTACGCTACTGCATTTCTTTTTTGTTCTGCTTGTGTTCCGTGTGTCCGTTTTCTTTGCGTCCGCTTTCCGTGTGTGCCTAACAAAACAGACTAGTATGTTTTTTTTGTTCCTAACCGAAAACATTAAGTCTTTAGCTGACACTTGTTTCGAAGGCAGTCATCCGCGTGATTGACCAGCTGCTACGCTTGGCTTCCGTTGTGAGCGATGCTTAAAATGTGGGTTGAGGCACGCTCTTTATAGTGCACACCGGTTCTGCGTAGCGTAGCAAACCAGTTGTACTATACTGGTTAACCTCCCTGCCTTTCTTTCTCTACTACGTCTTCTCTTAAGAGTGTAACTAACAAAGGCATACGCGAACGGTTGTGCGGCGCTTGGCAGGAATAAAAACCCTAAAATCCACAAAAGTAAAATCTATCTATCTATCTATCTATCTATCTATCTATCTATCTATCTATCTATCTATCTATCTATCTATCTATCTATCTATCTATCTATCTATCTATCTATCTATCTATCTATCTATCTATCTATCTATCTATCTATCTATCTATCTATCTATCTATCTATCTATCTATCTATCTATCTATCTATCTGTCTGTCTGTCTGTTGTCTGTCTGTCTGTCTGTCTGTCTGTCTATCTATCTATCTATCTATCTATCTATCTATCTATCTATCTATCTATCTATCTATCTATCTATCTATCTATCTATCTATCTATCTATCTATCTATCTATCTATCTATCTATCTATCCTTGGTCCAGGTTGCCGATTTTTCACGTCACAGATAAGATTTATCGTAGAACGAGTACTTCGAACATACTCGACAATCTTAGAAGGCCTAACTGAAAGGCAGTTTCTTTCAAACTACACAGCGAAAGTTAGTGCGAAAAGATGCTTAAGAAATATCTCTATTTCCGTATTTATATTCGTGCAAGAAATAGAAATGGTTCGCTGCTTTCCGCGCCGCAGAGCAACATATAATATATTTATCTGCGCCGCAGTTTCCCGATCCGGCATCGGCAGGACAACACGAGACGATTCTCGGTGTGTCGTGCATTATGGGAGAAAAATAATGGAAATCTAATCTCGAGCCATGAGATTCGGGAACCAAAATGGGTTGAATTAATGAGAATACGCGAACGCAACTGCATGACGTATACGTGGCGACAAGAAAATAAAAAAATTGTCGCACGCGGGTTAGAAAAGATAAGCAATGAAAAATAAGATACGAATAAATAAGTCAAGGTACCAAAATGTGGCCGGAAGAGACTTCTGGTGCTACGCTGAAAAAACTTCCGCACCGGCGGAAATGAGACTGTCACTCGGGTGAGTACAAAAACAAGCTAGTCAATTTCATTTTGAAAACGGGGAACCTCTTTTTTGCCAGTCGTACTCCTTACAAAGTTCATATGTTTTTACATCGAAGAAATCCTGAGAAATGATAGGCTCATATACGCATTTCAGAAAGAAAATAGAAGCAAACACGCAGATAGGTTGCGCGAACCGGAAAATAAGAAAGACGCGTTGATCTTTTTTTTCCTCGCTCCTTCCCGCTCTCTGGAAAGAATGAAGCAGCACTTCTACCCAATATCAGAAGTGTGCGACTCGTCTCATAACTAAACATTTTGGAAAAGGTACAAACGTTGAAAGGAGTGACACATTCCAGAAATGGTTCTTTGTCGCGAACATTTGCTTCCTTTCTGTCATGCTTTTTGTTCTCTCCCTGTTCAGAAAGGGGTGCACCAGCCGTTCTTGTATATAGGGACTGTAAAGCGCGCACGCAGTTTTTAAGGAGCAGGATCACGCGCTAGATGCGCTTGTCAAAGGAAGTGTGAAGGAGATGTCGACGACCATAGATGAATTCTCGCCTTCGAGGTAACGCGAGACCTTCCCGTATACACCGTCAGCAGGTGAATGTAAGCTTAACATATAATCAACATGACAATTACTTCAAGAGAAAGAGCAGATGCGTGACCCCCAGTCTCTGCTACTATAGCCCTTATAACCATACGAAACCTGTGAATGATAGTCAAACTTCCAGCCATTTTTCGCATGCGTCACTTTGAAGAGCAATAAGTCGCTAATAAAGGTAGAGCGGTCTAGTAGCTGCGTTTTTATTAATCGTAGCTCATCCATCACAACTAGCACTTTGAGATGTTATATTAAACTGCACCGGCCTTTCAGATCGGCCCACGTAGTTCGGTTTTGTCCTCGGGACAATAGTACTACGCTGGCACTGTACAAGCTTCAGGATAGGCTCATGTTGTAATGAAACCGTCTGTACCGTTTCATTTGAGGGAGTGCGAAAAATCACTCCAGGCGCCATCGGTGGCGTCACACCCACGCTATGTGCTGAAAGAACCTTTTCAGAAAGTCAAGTGGGCAGAGGCAGGAAAAAGGCGTGCCGATATTTGAAAGCGCACCGCGACATAGTTGAACCGATATCGTGGGAGTCGTCATCGTCATGAACCATTTTCCTGCTTTTTCAAGTCATTTTTTACTGCGAAAGTTTCCGATTTTCTCCCTATACGTACAAATGTCCAATCGTCACGTCTGGAGGGTCCAAAAGTCACGTCAGTGTTTTTGAACGTTGTGCGTCAACGAAAGCGCGTCGCTAGGACGGGCATTGATTTCTTAAAGCGCGAACTTGCTCTTACCGCAGCTCTGCTCTTACTCAACTATTGCAAAAAGGTCCAATTTTATAGTGAAACCCTCTCGATGTATCACTTGGCATTGCTCTTTGCCCAGTCTGTCAGCAAAACAAGAAAAAGAAAACATACTGCTAACTTGTCTCAGTTGGTGCCTTGCAAACAACGCTGACCCGTACCTGGAAACGAATCCGGGTGGTTAAACCCTTGCCTCGATGAACGTGCGAAAAAAAAAAGATCGAAATTCCTCTTACAATAGCGTATTAAGCTTTGGTTCGATCATTACAACAATTGTAAAGTTCATTGCTTTCTTTGTAAAGTACCCACCACGGCGGTCTAGTGGTTATGGTGCCCGACTGCTGACGCGAAGGTCGCGGGAGCGTATCGCAGCCGTGGTGCCCGCATTTTCGATGGAGGCGAAAATGCTTGAGGCCCGTGTATACTTAGATATAGGTGCACGTTAAGGAACACCAGGTGGTCGAAATTTCCGGAACCCTCCACTACGGCGCCCCTCATAATCATATCGTGGTTTTGGGACATTAAACCCCAACAATTATGATACTTTGTAAAGAGAAACACTGGTCATTGGCCTTTGCCTGTGTTTCTCGCACTGGGTTACCATACACACAAAAAAAGAGGCCTATGCCTATTTTGACGTTTGCATGGCAGTAGAGCATAGCCATCAATATACAGGGTGTTTCAGATAAAAAGCAGCAAGTATTAAAAAATTAAGCATAGACGCTTCGCGTTTCCAATGAGCGCCGTATTGTTCTGAGCCATATATCGCACGTCAGCCTATTTTTTCCAATCCTCAAAGCCAGGTAATTAACAAAGATTACCTAATGAACTTTTTTAATAGCAACTCTAGAGAAAAATCTTCGATGGAAAAACTGTAGCGCTTGTTCAGAAACATCGAATTTTTCAATCTATGGTAAGATAAGTCCCCCGCTTAATTTTTTTATGGCCTTTCTTTTAAGCGAGCGAACTATAAAAAAATACCACGTGACTGCCGCCTAATGTGCGGCGCTTTTAGTGCCCTCAACTGTAAGTTGAACGAATTATCAAAGCCTGCTTCGCGCACGGAGATCGACTGAACAGGCCATCGGTGACTGCGATGGGCGTTAATCGACAAAAAGAGCAAGTGCCACATGAGACCTTAGGCAGCATTTGATGCAGCGTAGGCATTTTTTCCTTTTCTTTTCGCATCAGTGAAGAAACACACTGGAAGGAGCGAGGGTGACAGCGTGATGAAGGACCGAGATAAGATTCTCTCACACGTGGCAGCCGCTCTCTCTTAATATTTTTTTAGACAGTTCGCCCTTACCATCATTTCGCGTCCATCGCAGACAACGGTAGCTTGCTCAATCGACCTTCGTGCGCGGAGTAGCATTTGATAATTAGTTCATCTTACATTTGAGGACACTAAAAGCGCCGTGCGTTAGGCGGCAGTCACGTGGTATCTTTTAAAGTTCTGGCGCTTCAAACAAAGGACGAAAAAAAAAATTAAGCAAGGGAGTTACCTCACTATAGATTGAAAAATTAAATGTTTTTGAACAAGCGCTACCACTTTTTATATTGAAGATTTTTCTCGAGAGTTACTATTCAAAAAGTTCATTAAGCAATCTTTGTTAATTGCCGAGCTTTGCTGATTGGAAAAAATATTCTGACGTGTTCTATATGGTTCAGAACAATACTGCGCTAATTGGATACACGTAGCGCCTATGCTTAATTTTTTTAATACTCTGTGCTTTTTATCTGAAACACCCTGTATGTTACTATGAATTAGTGGGCATTGTTCTAGACGTGCAGACTAACACAACTACGCAGTTTCTCCTTGACAAGCAAGTGAGAACGCGCCAATTCTGGAGAAATGACGGTTAACGCGGCGAACCCAGCACTTAAGCAACTCTACGTCTTTTGGTAAATGGTGACATGATACTTCGCTATCTTTCAGTGCATTGTCGCCACACCCGAGCACACATCACATTCGCCAACCGGCCTTCTTCACGTCTGCGGCATGCTGAAGGCCGCAATATCCTTGAGAAAGACTCGCTGACGGTTCACCAGTATGCATACAGGCAGTTCCCAACTGATAATAAAAAATATAAGCAGTTTCTCCTGACGCCTTCTAATCACAATTGATGACAACGTCTTGAGATACCCTCTTGCCAAACGGCAGCACCAAGGGAAATTGCTGCGCTGCGTACTTAAAAAAAACTCCATTGTTTGGAGTATGTGAACGTGTTCCGTCTGCTAAGGATTCGTTATATTTCCACTAATTCTTCATCGATTGACAACGTCATCGATCTGGTGTCATCAGTAGAGCATCAGAAATGCAGGAAACGAATAGCAGTTGCGCTCTTTCTTGATGTGAAAGGTGCTTATGACAACGTTTCCCATCAAGCTATATTAGACACGCTTCTGTTAATTGAACTTGGAGGGCGAATATTTCGTTGGATCCGAAGTTACCTGACACGAAGGTCCTTTTTTGTAGATACTGAAGATGGCCCGACCTCCGACCACTACACGTGCCGTGGCGTCCCACAAGGCGGTGTTTTAAGCCCGGTTCTATTCAACCTTGCTCTGCTTGGCCTGGCGGAGGCGCTCCCGGAAACAGTCAGTGTTTCGCTATACGCTGATGACATCTGCGTCTGGGCATCAGCAGTGACACGCCTGCAGGTTCGTGCAAGGCTACAGAGGGCAGCGTCACAAGCATCTGACTACCTTCGCACGCAAGGCTTAACAATCTCAACAGAGAAATGTGCGCTGGTGGCCTTCACGCGAAAAGCGATGACCAGTTACCCGATATGCATTAATGGCCAGTCTATCTCCTACAAGCGAAGTCATCGTTTTTTGGGTGTCATTGTTGACCGAGACCTCTCCTGGAGCCATCACGTCTCGTACTTGAAAGCGAAACTCGTATCTATTGTCCACGTCCTGAAATTCATCGCCGGAAAAAGATGGGGTCCGTCACTGTTGACCGAGACCTCTCCTGGAGCCATCACGTCTCGTACTTGAAAGCGAAACTCGTATCTATTGTCCACGTCCTGAAATTCATCGCCGGAAAAAGATGGGGTCCGTCACTGTTGACCGAGACCTCTCCTGGAGCCATCACGTCTCGTACTTGAAAGCGAAACTCGTATCTATTGTCCACGTCCTGAAATTCATCGCCGGAAAAAGATGGGGTCCGTCACTGAGTTCCATGCTACAGCTATACCAAGCACTTTTTATTGGACTACTGCGCTATAGCTCTCCTCTGCTTTCTAAAACTTCCGTGTCGAATATGCGAGTACTTCAGAGCGTGCAAGCACAGGCACTACGTGTTTTCCTCGGTCTACCACGAAGCACCTCAACAGCCGGAACAGTTATATTGGCTCGGGACCATCCGGTTACGACCTACGTCACAACCGACGCGCTGAGAGCGCATGTTCGGCATATTTCACGGATGGTGTCGAGCCATCTGCCGTACCTGCCAGAACAACGACCACAAGCGTCATTCTCCAACGTCGTCAGCTCTCACCGCACTTTATCGGGTTTCACACCCTCGGCGCGTTCGCCATCCGCCTTGTGGTGCTTACGTTAACCCGAAGTGCGCCTTTCCGTCCCAGGAATCAGAAACAAGAAAGACCTTTCTACCTTGGCCTTGAAACAAGCAGCTCTGGACTGTTTGCATACCTTTTATGCTGACAGAATTCACGTATTCACGGATGGCTCTACCACCCAGGCCAGCTCCACCGGCGCCACCGTCATCCCATCACGACACATCAACCTCGCTTACAAACTTTGTCACGTGAGCACATCGGCTGGTTCGGAGCTTGTTGCCCTGCGAGGTGCCGTCGATTATATCAAGCGATAATCGGCTAATCGATGGGCAATATTCTGCGACTCAAAGGCGGCTCTACAATGTGTTTCGTCGGCACTTCGTCGCGGATCTACGAACAACTTGTGTGGGAGATACGAGAAAGGCTGCACTATGCGACTGAAAGAGGACACAACGTTGTGTTTCAGTGGATACCAAGTCATTGCGGTATCTCCGGCAACGACCTCGCCGATGAAGGTGCCAGAAAAGCACATGTAGAGACGAACCTTGTTTCTATACCGTTATCTAGGATTGATGCGGCTCGATACCTAAGTAAGCTGGCGCAGGACATGACACTGCAAAAGTGGCAAACATCACAGTTCACACACCATCGACTGTATTCTCTCGACCCATCTCTACGACTGCGGCTACTACCTGGTCTTTCCCGGGAAGAAGATACAGTGTTGTGCCGTCTGCGTCTGGGTGTAGCGTTCACCAACGCCTACTCATTTAAGATAGAGATGGCCGACAACGCCGAGTGCAACGACTGTGCCGTTGAGGAAACTATTGAGCACCTTCTGTGTTACTGCCCGACATACGCAACCGAGAGGCCAACGCCGAGTGCAACGACTCTGCCGTTGAGGAAACTATTGAGCACCTTCTGTGTTACTGCCCTTCATACGCAACCGAGAGGCTTCACCTCAGCACTGCACTAAATCAAATGGACGGAAGCGCTTTCACTGTCGCGAAAATATTAGGACCATGGGGCTGCCCATCACAGTTCCGAAAGGCAGCAAAAGCGCTGTTGCGTTTTCTCAAGGATACCGGACTGATTCGCCGTTTGTGATGTCAAACGCGGAACTGTTACGTCAGCCGAAAGAGTGACTTTTCTCTCCTCCTCTCTAACGTTCCTTCCCCCTTCTCCCTTCCCCAGTGCAGGGTAGCCTACCGGGCTCAGCCCTGGTTAAACCTCCCCGCCTTTCTTTTATTCTTATTCTCTCTCTCTCTCCACTAATTCAGATACCTTGAAGCATTTGGTAAAAATAATTTCCGTTGTTTGTTCGATCTCCAAAATTATGGGGGGACCACAAGTCCTAATTAAGAAACGTCTCATGACGTCTCAAAACGATATCGTAAACCAGTGCTAAACACACGCGCACACACACACACGCGCACACACGCACACGCGCACACACACACACACAAACACACACACACACACACACACACACACACACAAACAAACAAACAAACAAACAAACACACACACACGCACACACACACACTTGAAACGAAAGTAAAGAAAGAGGTCGTTCGCGAATGAGAAGACGGAAGAGGCTGCCGTTGTGCGAGCTAAATTTGCGTGAAATTGCTTTTTTTAGCGAACCGGCCACAAAAGCTCGTGCACATTCGTATTCTGGTCGCAGCGGGTCGCACGCATCTCCAAAACAAAATCGAAAGAAGCACACGCGCAGAGATATAGGGTGCCGGCACAAGGGAAGGGAAAACGAGCAGCGCACACTGCGGGGAGAAAAGGAGCCGCCATCCGACGACGAACGTGCGCGTCTCGCGGTGCGTGCCAAGGGCCAATCTCATTCGGATCCACTTCAATCCACTCGGCCGCCCTCTGTCGCCCGGCAGGGGGAGGCCAAGGAGAGGCGCTCGAGGAGGAAAGGAGACAGACGGCAATCCTGCCGCGGAGCTGGAAGAGATTCGTCCAGATGGACCTTCATTTGCAGATTAGGGAAACAGCTCGCACCCTTCGCCCCACTTCTTTTCGCCACGCGCTGGGTAGCACGGAAACGAGCTTTAGGGAGACGACCGCGGACCACCCGCGACGAGAAGGGTCAGTGGGGAAAGGAACAGTTATCCTGTCAAGCCTCTCTCCCTCCCATTTTTCCCGCCTGGCCATTCATCCTTCTCTCTTCGACGAGTCTTGAGGCAATCATATTCGCGCGCGCGTGTTTCACGTACGGACCAAGTGAAGGCTTTTCTAGGAGTTCCTCGCTCTTCGGACGTACAACTCGCCCCATTTTTTTACCCACTTGGCTCGCGTGTGTATGTGTGTGCGTTTTTATCTACGCCCACGAGTTTCCTCCAACTGTCCGCACCTATTTTTGTCACGCTAATATGAGCCTCTGTTCCCGCGAAGCTAGCTGTAAGGAAGAGCCATTGCGAAGTTTGGTCACGCGAACGCGACCATCCGGGACGGAAAAGCGGTAAAGACTTTGGGGGCCCAGAAAAGGGTGGCGATGGACGACCGACTTACTTTCCTCTCTGCGAAAGTATGCCAACTTTATTTTCCTTTCTTCATTTTTCTCTCTCTTCTGCCAGCAGTGCTTGAAAATGTTTAGAGTGCGTGTCCACCCCATCTTTATGTGTTGCCCGCATGCTCCGCGGTTTGCCTTTCTTTGGCCACCGAACGGAACGGCTTTTCTTGCACACAGTGGTGTTGCCATTGGTCGTTTATGTGCGTAGTAGGCTCCTAAGCCTCAGGAGATAAAGTGACATTCAACTCTGATAATTGTTCCGAACGCATTAGCGGTAGTTACGTTTTTAATGCCGTGGCTGAGGTAAATGTCGCTCACTTTACGTGTCAACTAAGCAGAAGGTTATAAACTATCTTGAAGTTCATAACCTCGACCTTAATTGCAGTTTAGTGAGCAACTGTCCTTGTGCAGTTAAAGATCAGCCCTGCTCAGTCTGGTGGTAAACATGATTTTGTGATAAAATTAGACACCCGCATACCGGGAAGTCAGAAGTTCCTCGTAGGTTATTCTGAAAAGAAACTTCCAGAATTTGCATTATCATTTTATCGCTGTAAATCGTAGGTCCTTGTCGACAGTCGTCTCTTATATTTTACTAAGTTTCAATGAGATTCCTCAAATGTGCCGTTTTGAAGAAAGATTCCCTTTGCGCGCGCTATCAGATTTATTTCGTCTCTCTTTGAGCTAGACCGCAACAAATTGCTAGTTTACTAGAATAAGAAGTGATAAACCGGGCTGAATTTGCTGACAGCGAAGTAAACAATCGTGTACATTTTCATGCGTGCTGTCAACAGGATATCCTCTCTAGCTTGTGCGCGAGTTTCGCGGCAGAGAAAAGTACGCAAGCAAAGAGACGGGCGAGTGCCGCCTCAAAACAAACTGCTACCGTATCTTCCCAAAAGCCGCTAGTTCTGTGCATATATCCGTAGACAGTTTTTTTTCTTAAAGTAGCATAGTTCGCTGTGTTGCGTGTTTAGAAAAAAGGGAGACGTACACAGTAAAAAAATGCAGTGTTATGCACTTTAGGGCATTATGCCCTTTACAGCGTTATGCACTATCCGCTTGAAACGATATGGCATATTCTCATCACCAACTTCAGTTATCTATGCAACGTCTATCTCAACCCTTCATTTAGCTACGAGTTTACGACGGCTTAACATGCATATTTATATGTTTTGAACATGGGTGTTATGCAGGATGGCCCGAGCTTCTCGTGATTTTGAGTTCGCTCCGAGCTCGCACTACGGCAATCATGACGGGAAGACGGTGCGGAGCGCGCGAAAGCAGCGTTGAGAAAAACGGCTACAAGAACGCGCATGGCGTCACCAACGCATGTGCGGCGGTTTCCAGAGAATCGCCGCATGCGAACGCGTACGGACGCGTCGGCGCTGCCACTCATTCCACATTTCAAGAGTGCAGCAACGTCAGCGTGAATGTCGCACCATCTCTTTGCCAACAGAACATCGCGCCTCCCACAGGCTAGTTCGTGGGCGTTTGTCCTCTTTCAGCCAAGTTCTTTCGTCCCACGTGGAGCATGGAAATTTCCACTCTCGAAGGCAGCACTCTCGTGCAACTCGCATCGCTTCTATCGAATATTACAGGCAAATAATTGAACAGGTTACTGCGACTTACAATACACGTCTGAAGATTTTTCTGCGGTAACGAATAGGTAGAAACAATGTCTCCACAAACAAGCAGAATAGCAACATTTCTCGCCGCAAATGTCCCCAGGGGCGCTCGCTTCATGGCGGCAACGCAGGTGTGAGTGGTACACCGTGAGCGCGGTGAAATTACATTCGAGGCATCCTAGCCGCGTGACGAAAGAACGTTGCTTTTCTTGCGTGCATTGTCTGTGCGATTCAGCTAATAGCTGAGTCGTGCCGCTCGCTGGCGTTGCGGCGTGAGTACTGCGCCTCGGCAAGAGCAAACGCCGTGGACAGGCCCGATCTTTGCCACTGGGTGTCTTTGAGTCAAACTGATTGACGTGCGAACTTGGCTTCAAACTCGTTGATTCTGAGAAGGCCCCGGTTGAACTCGTGATTGTAATAGTGTCGGTGTGACTGTCAAGCGTTTCATTCAGTGGGCGCTAAGCAGTTTCTTTGCCTATATAAAAAATGTGCTCAGCTTGCACTAGCGGTGCAAGGCTGGAGCCATCAGCGAAGCTTGTGATCACCTAGCTTCTTCCAGATTTTTACGCTCAAGCTTTTTACGTGGCTCAACGTCAACTCAGTCTGCTGGGTCTGCCCAGTCTGCTTCGGAAGGAAGACCACGTGAGCTAGGTCCTTAGTTTTCCTGGTATTAATTAACTTATTCTGAATTGGTGAGGTCTTAACATGATGTTGAATAGCTTGGTCTTAATTAGCATAGTTTTAATTATCATGGCGAGGCTTAATTCAGGTCTCAATTAGGCTAAATTAGCAATGTCTCAATGAACATGGTAATTAGCATAGACTTAATCAGTATGATAATGATCAGCATGGCCTTGATTAGCATATTCTTAGCAAGACGTGGCTTAAGTGGCTCGGTCTTAGCATGTCTTGGCTTACTCAGCTATGTCTAACGCCTAGCTAATTAGCTAATCGGCCGGGTGCACGCTTTCGGGGAGTGAGTAGACGATAAAGAAGAGGAGAAAGAGAGCGCGCGCCGGCCGAGAAACGAGCTAGAAGGTAGAGGCCGATCATAACATTCATGATGATTATACACGTGGCATCGGCGATTAACTCCGGCCATAGAGTTTCTTACAATGAAACTCTATGACTCCGGCCGTGCGCTTTTGAGAGGCGCTCGGCCGCAGCTAATCTCGGAGGCCACGGTTATAATTATTCGAAAGAATATTGAGTGCAGACTGAAAATGATATTGAGCAACCCGTATCTGAATTGAGATTTCTGAGATTTCTGACTCTCTTCTTGCATGGCTGCACTTCTGCACTCAGTGGAACGACAAACAAATGAAAGAAGATGCCGCTGGTTTGAAGACGCCACCCAACTTTGTCTACCACCCTTGACGTGACGCCGAGTTCCATAGTACCGAATGGAACGCGGCGCGCGTTGAAGGCTGGAATTTTACCTTTTCGTACCATTAGTTCGTTCAAAATAGGGTGTTGCGAGAGCTCGGAGAGATTCCGAGTTCACCAAACTCGATACGAGCACATCCCGCGTAGCACCCCAGGCATTTACAACTCTTACCTGCTACGTTCCCTGGTTTACCAAACGCTTCTAACTTCGAAGATATGGTCTTTCTGATCATGCAGTTAAGGTGATGGTGGCGACTGCGCAGTTTACGGTACACTTATATGCAGCGTGGCGAACGAGCTGTCGGGTTCTGGCAAGCCGACGCCGTTATCTGTTCCAATATAGTCTACAAACGAGATAGTATTGCTTCTTGCGCTTCGACCGAAAGGAAAATAATAGAACAGCGGTTTCTGTGATCGCATTACCTCAAAACAAATGTACTCCTATTAGAACGACCAAACTGTTCTTTAATCTATCGCGAAGCTCGTTAAACAGAGGCCACTCGGGTTTTCCGAAGCCATAATATAACTTTGCTTCTTGGTTCAGCGAGTTCTAGAAGCGTGCTTTGAAGAACGACAACAGAACAACATCTGGAACGACAACACAAAACACAACGTGCTCGCGATATAGCGAGGAACGACGTAATAGGATTACCGTTCATAAGAGAAGAGAGCCGAAGTTGATTTTCTCCGCGTTGCTTATTGAAGAGAGACGGCGCGTCGCAATTTCCTTCTTCTTGGAAGAACCCCTTGGTGTTATTACGGAAGAGAAACGAAGAAACACAGAAGGAGAAGAGCATAGCCGCCGCAATATGTTCGCGCGCAGTTCAAAAACAATCGGGTTATCATTAAGGTGCCCAGAGTTCCAGTAACTCGCTTCTTTCTTTGTTTTGTTTGCCAGGGCGTCGTCAAAACAGTTCCCGATTTGGTGGTTGCTGACGACAACACCACGTCGACGGCCGCGTTTGTACCGATTAGAAAAAATAGAGAGATGTAGAGAGGAAAAAGAAAGTCAGCGATGAAGGGATTGCTCTCAAAATTCAGTGAGCTCCCGTGGGGAACGCAGGCTTTCGCTTATCATTCGTGCCGGTCTCAAATAATCAATGCGCCACGTGTCGCGCCAGAGATAACGGTTCGCAACGAGAATCGGCATTGCTCTTCATGCCAGGCTGCGCGGCGTTCGCGTTGTTTACGGTACACGCATAGGTATCATTAACGGGCCACTTCCTGCCGTCGCCCTGTACCCTCCGGTAGCATTTATTCTCGCATGCACACGAAAACAAACATACGTTCTACGTATCCCTATTCCGACGACTGTTGTGTATGACATCGAAACCTGGATCGTGGCGTGAACTTAACGATGTAACTGCGATTTCATCGATAAGCCGCCGTGGTGCGCCTCGTTCCGGCGCCTCTCTCCAGCCTTTATTGTTTCGACCGGCTGTCCATGGTCATGCAGGCTGTTATCATGCGCATCTGCATTTCGTTGTCTTGTTATATTGTTTTTCGTCAGCAAGGACATTTTCCATTGTCGCACGCAGTGTAACTGGTCGCTAGGGCGCCCACGGTAATATTTATGGCTGCAGTGGCGGTGCAGAAAACTTTGTTATCGATGTGCTGGTTATAGTTTTCCTGTAAACATAACCACATCCATCATTTTCTCATGGAATTTGTTGTGGTCTAGCGGGGACCTAAACCAATGCTTTTTTTTCGAATTCATTATCTTCATACACCGGTACAAGGGAGTGACGGCAACTCTCCTTCCTTTTGAAAGAATACTTAAAATTTTAATGTGCGTACAGTTAACATTAGGTGTCAGTTATAGCAAAGGCGCAAAAAGAACGTTGTTGGAAAGTTCAGATAAAAGATAATAAGTGAGAAGACCTACAAAACTGCGGCAGACTATTGAAAAAGAATTGTGGTACTGTGGAAGCGTGTGATAGAACGAGGCATATGCATAATAATTAACATGAATATTTTTAGTACAGTGTTTAGCTACCATTCCCTAACAGTATGCACCAAAGTCTACATATATAGTACAGATAAAACACATATTTTGATGTCTGCTGTTACGACGATTACTCGGCCGAGTATTCGGTATCGAACAAGCAGCATACACGGTGATTATGATCAGGAGGAGGCGACTGTGAAGAGTCACAAATGTATGATGATGATTGTTGTTGATGATACGAAGGGGAGAAAGATGTACATAATAAACACCCACAATATGTATATATGTAACATGCGACCACATTAACGTAGATAGTGTTGAACGGTATACTATCGCAGCGATAATGTAGACGTGCTTCCGAACTTTCTAACCTCTTTGCCATGCACGGTTTCGAGCCTGCCACATTGTCCAGACTTGGCAGCGATGAAATTACAGGAATCGACTTACAGTAATAACTTACTATTTTTTTCTGCGATGAGTAATGTAATGAATTACATCAGGCGAGCAATTTCAAGAAAGTTATTCATTACTTTTCCGATTACTTTCGGTTGAAATACAGCATGTCCGCTTCCGTTATGATATGAAAAATTTGCCAGAAAAAGAAAGAAAAACAACAAATACGAGGAACTAGGCAGGCCCACAGAAAAGCCGTGTTGCATCCGAACTCGAAGCCTTGAATAACGTTGCTGCAAGGCCATGGCGCCTGAAATCTCAGGCAGAGATGGCTTCAAGCTTTGATAGCTGTCGGACAGCTTAGTAACGAAATGTAGAGGTTTCAGTCGCGCAACAGCGTCCGCCCCGAGAGATAGGGCTTTTCTTTAGACAAAACGACGCCAGGTCCTGCGGTCCCAGGTCTCCCCGTCGTACGGCTATCTTTTAGTCACGCAGGGGAGGGAGGGAGGGGGGAGGAGGGGGAGAGGGAGGGGAGAAGGAGAGGGAGGGAGGAAGAGGAGGGACCTGCTGCCGGCACGAGACGAGCCGAGCATGCGAGGGAGGGAGAGAAGAGGCTTCCTGCCGGCACGAGACGAGCCCAGCATGCGCAGTGGAGGTGTTGACGGCGCCGCCGACGCCGCAGGTGCGACTAAGAAATGCTCCGCATTTAAAATAGCCGCTGTTATGACTGACAATTGGTGGCGACGCGCTGACCATGAGAATGGACAGGCAATGCGTTCTCGCACTGCTAGAACACCTGCATCCTTCCTAGAAACGCAATCCCCGGGACGGGAAGCGACCGACAATGGGACCACCTGGATTTGGATTGGTGTGCTGCCGAGACGACCTGACCTGTATGTTTTGACAGGAGTTGCCGCAGGCCCTTTTCTGCCCTTCGGAGAAGAGTCCGAGGAACAAGCCCGAGGAGCCTGTTGGCCCTGCTTCCCCCACAAGCGTGCCGTCGACCGCCGGACCCTTGCTGTTTCAGGAGTGCAACGACCCCTCAGCGACAGTGAAATGGGTCGTGTGTGTGATTGGTGGTCATCAAGAAGGAGTAGCCAGCCTGAGGGGTTAAAACGTCGGTGCTAAGTGAGAAAAGGGGCTCTGAGCCCTCAGGCTCATCCAGTTCGCTCGTCGCTGAACTCTGACCTTGTCTCGATGTAATTGAGTGTACAAAAAGTGCCAGTAAACTTGTTATTGTTTTCCCATCTTGCTAGCATCAGTTCCTCAACCCGGAGACTCGACTACGCTACCAAACGGAGTTCGGGTACGACGCTGCCCTATCGTAGCAACAACCTGGTTGCCGAGGAGGGACGGATCCAAATACACGGTCGCAACAACTGGTTCCAGCGGTGGGACGGATCCAAACAACCGGTCGCAACAGCGCACACTCAGATGGATCCGGCTTGTATGGAAGTATCGTGTCGATGGTGCGCGACGAATGCCTTCCGTACAATAAGAAAAATCATGAAAAACCAGTAGTGCTCTGAGGGGTGGTATTGTATGCGTAGGTGCCGAAGGGCAGAAGGGGCAAATTTAGTTGTGGCGAAGCCTTGGTACTGTGTGCCAAGGATTCGCCACAACTAAATTAAATTAAAAATTCTAAAAAAGTAATTAGTAATGTAAACTATTTACTTTCCAAGAATAATTTCGCCATGCCAGAACTTTGCTATTAGTAATTTCCGCATAAGCTATTCATTCCTTACGCTTTGGGTAAACTATCTACTATCATTGTACGAACGCTTCTCCTGAGGGCATGCATGGTTGCACTTTAAGTGTTTTCTTGTTTTGGTGCTTGCTATAAGCAATATTTCTCTTGCTTGATGTTGGCTCAGCTCCAACAAATATAGGCATAGACTAATATTAAAAGCAGGACTCTAATTAACTACCGTAGACTGTGATATACGAATAGGTGCCGTGAACCTATAAATGCTCATTAACGAGGTTAGTAACCGTATGACGGAGAGGATAGATTGTTGTTGTCATGCAAATATTAGCTTCCAGAACTTCGTAAGTGGTCTGCCAGTGTAATGGTGAAGCCACTGCATCTAAACCACCGATGCCCCCTTGGTGTTTTATTCGACCCACAGTTGAACTCAGTGTACCAGGGATCCGGAAAAAATCTGAGCTGTCGTCACCTGTGTTGAAACAACTGTCTCTGCTTCTCTTGTACGAGAAGTATGCGAACAGTGTACATATATATACAGATGGTTCCTTAAACATCCAGTGTTCGTCCGGTGCGGTGGTTGTCCCAGCAAGAGCTATTACCATCAGCTTTAGGACCGACCACTCCACGACGTCGACAGCTGCGGAACTAGCTGCTCTGCGCGCTGCACTTTGTTTGGTTAATCGGGAACCACCTCAACATTGGTCTATCTTCAGCGACTCAAAGGCAGCCCTACAATCTGTGCTATCTGCTCTGCGTCGCGGGCCATACGAACAGCTCGTATTTGAAATTCGAGGTCTTCTCCACACTTCATATGAGAAAGGGCACCACGTGACGTTTCAATGGCTGCCAAGTCACTGCGGCGTCATAGGGAACGAACAGGCCGATAATGTCGCTCGGGCAGCTCATGAAAGCACACAGGAAGATACCATCCCACTTTCAAGGTCTGACGCTGCCAGCAGTCTTCGAGGCCTTGCACAGGAGATCACGCTCGCTCTATGGTGCCCACCAAGCAGCCAAACCAACTGGACTAATCGTCAACGCCACCTGTCCTCTTTGATGCATATCTGTATGCCAACTGGACTCCGCCGAAGAGAGGCCACACTGCTTTATCGCTTGTGGCTAGGGGTGGCATTTACGAAATCCTATTCCTTTCGAATTGGAATGGCCGACAACGCTCTCTGCGATGCCTGTCGTTGCGAGGAGATGCTACACCACGTCCTGTGAGACTGTCTGGTATATAATGCTCAGAGACAGTCATTGGCGTCCGTTCTAGCGCGCCTTGACAGTAGACAAATGTCTGTTCAAACAATACTTGCATGTTGTAAACAGAAGACATCACAACTGAAGGCGACGAAGGCACTGCTGAGGTTTTTGAGAGCGACGAACTTGGCCAAGCGACTGTGACAGAAATGTCGCGTACCACGCAAAAGTGACCAACTATCACGCAAGAGTGACCGACTGATTCTATGTGCGCTGTGTCATGTGCTATCTTTCTATCTTTCTCTCTCTCTCTTTCCTCTCCATCTTTAAATCTCCCCCACCCTGTCCCCATGTGTAGGGTAGCAAACCGGTTGTCCTATACTGGTTAACCTCCCTGCCTTTCCTTCTCTACTATTTCTTCTCTCTTGCCAGTGTTATGATCGAGACACTACACCAGTCTCAGCCTCTGCAGCGCTAAGCTGTTATTAAGGTGATAGTCTTATATGCCTCATCAAATGCAAACATTTACCGTCGGCGTCCCGCGTGGGCGGCGTCAACATGAGTGATGCAAAAAAAATCATTATCACGTGATGACGCCACCATATTACATGATCATGACGTCACCTATCGCCAAAATTTGTGACGCCACCACGACGTCATCATGATGTCACATAACGTGACGTCACATGATGGCATCATCACATGACATGGTCGCTTGGTCAAAGGTGGGCTGATGACGGAGGCAGTGCAAATCCAGAAAGCTTGTAATGTCTCTCATCCTGAAGGCAGTGCAAAGTCACGTTAAGTGCAGAAATCTTTCGTAGAGAGGCGGGGGAGGATGAGTGTATCGAGTGAGAAGAAAAAGATGACGAAGATGGCTTTCGCCTTCGAGTCGTCTTAGGTGAATGCATAAAGGGTGCCGTGAGTTTTTCCCCTGCGTAACCATACAACTCTGTGACCTAGGCATCGTTTGCAAAATCACGGCTGCTTGTGCCATCAAGATTGAGGCCTAGCAAACAATTATAGAATCTAGCGTTAACTTCTCGTTGATTTCTCTAAGCACTGCATTCACACTTGAGCACAGCGCCCTAAGCGAAGGAACCTGTAAAGCGTGCTTTGCCTGTAGGGCTAACATGCTAAGGGCAGAGCTAACTTCTCTTTGTCCCTTTTGCTGTAACATGGGGCTAAACGGTAATGAGCAAAGTATCAGCATATCATTTTGATGTCACATATTCTTATGGCGTCAGGGTTGAATACTAGCAAATTAAGGTGTATCTTAGCATGATTTCGCCGTTTGCTGTCTCTAGGCACTCCGTTCCCACATCCTCCCGCGCCAGTGAACAAAGGTACCTGTAAAGCGTGCTTTGCCTGTAGTGTATTTGGGTCCAGGGCAAAGCTAACTTTACGTGTTCCTTCTCTTACAAAGCTGTAAGCGGTTATTAGCAAAATATTAAAATATAATTGGGATGTCACAGCTCTATTTAGCATCAGGATTGAAGTCTTGCAAATGAAGACAGATCTTAGCATAATATTGCCGTTTCCTTTCGCCCACTGTATTTGTATACGTGGATATGCGGGCCCCAGCGATAAATTGTCTTGGAAAACCTTGAAGTCCGCGCTACACCACCACCACTGCCACACCGTCAAATAAGAACACCAACCAAAACAACCCTGGATTCAAAGATCGTTGCACCGTTCACTGCTTGCTTTCATACATGAAGCAAATTTGCATGTGTATATTTGATACCTCGAATTACTATGCGTAAGGACAGGCTTTTGAAAAAAAAAGTGACAATAGCAACAACAACGACAGGCTTCCACCCATATAAACGTTTAATTTTTATAAGTACAAAGTTATTTCTCAAGTGTTCATTTGTATATTTCCAAAAATAACAAGTCATACTGGTGTTAATCCTCAATATTAGAACAAGAGCGGTTGTAATATTCAAGACGTGGACCTGGAAGCAGTGAAGCGCGCTTTATTAGCCCTCCAACGAAGAGGTGTGACAGGGGCCAAGCAGCGTCACTCGCTTCACTCGCAGTTCATACGTGCAACTACCGAAACGAGTCATCCAGATGGAAGCGACGCACGCGGCTTTAATCTGCGGAACCCGTACGTGCACCAGGGTCCTCAACGCCTGATGATGCGAAGACCCAGGGCGTGCTAGCCATGGCACTTCCGTGTTTGGACGGCGAATCCGTGACACTTGAACGTCACTTGCAGCGGCGGCGCCTCAACTAGGGCGAACGCCTGAGCGTCGGGCTTTCCGACAGGGCCTGCCCCCTTTTCACTAACGAACCGCAGCTAATTGGTTCTCTCCTAATACGGTGGACACATAGAGGGTCGTCTGTACTCTCCTCGCGCCATCACACAACCCCCTTTCTCAACGTCATTCAGCTGTCCGTGCTCCGTCTCTTCATTGGCGTCGTCTTGAAGTAAGGCGAGTCGAGCGGGCTCGGCTGTTATACAGCGGCTACGAAGAGGACGGGATGGCATGGGGGCCTGTAGGAGAGGGGTTCTTCATCCGACCGAAGCGTCTCCGCCATCTCGGTCGTGTGTCCTTAACGAGGCCACCCCCGGGCCATACCCATCCGATTGAGGGACCGGCGAGCCAGGAAAAAGGTCCTGCCTTTACGTGACGCGAATTCGCGCCGTTGTTGTTCTCTGCACTCAAACCGTCTGGACCGTCCGCGCTCCTCCCCGTCCACCGTCTTCCGTAGACGCTGTTTTGCTCGACAAAGGCGCGCTGCTTTGCCACATATACATGACTTGCTTTCTAATTCCATCTTTGTCGTTCTTTTTCGGCCTGTAGTCCGCCGTTCTCGATTATAACCGCTTCCGCCCGTCGTCTTTATCTTTTCTTGTTTTCACGTATATTCTTTAGCTTCAGCACTAAACTTGGGTACCTTCGGAGAGTTCTTGTTGTTCTGTCCCTGTTCCTCACTTCTTCATCTTTTCGGAGCTGTCCAACAAAAAAAAAAAAACATTCTTTTCCCAAAGGCGCGTTTCTTTGAGCACCCGTGGTCACTTTCGGAGATGGGTTTTCCTCCATTGTTACGCGCAAATTGCGAAAAACGCGCGAACGAAATGGTGAACGTTTGCTAGCTCGGCTCTGCGAATGACCGCTGGGGTGCGCAGCGTCTTCTTTTAAAGTCCGGTTCCTGGTTTCTTGCTCTCTCGCTTTTTGCGACATTCCGTTCTAGCTGGTGTATACTTCCGTGCGGGAGTTCTTGCTTGAACTTCTCTGTTGCTTCCTTCTATCACGCCCCCATGCTCCCGCTTTTTTCGCAGATGTAATTAGAACAAGTGTTCCATCTTGAAACTCGTCAAGACAAGGGGAACTCCTAATATGTTAAGCTGGTAAGAACTGTTAAAACTCCGTGGTGTCTTTTTTTTCGTGTAAAACTGAAATGAAGTTTTCAGAAAGAAAGCATGGATGGTAACTTGCTTCGCGCTACTTCTCTGCTTGTTCTCCGCCGAGAAGAAAATTCGAAGGTGATAGAAGGAGATTGATTACAAACACACATTTAGGAGTGATTAGAGAAACATGCTCAGAAATAAAAGGCACAACATTATTGCTACTTTCAAGAACTGTATCTTTTATCACTAGAAGGTCGTTCAATTTGGAATTTCTGTAGCGTACTGTATAGATAGAGCGCGAGAAAGAAAAGGAGAGATAAGTCAGGAATGTAAACTAGTTGACTAATGATAACAAACAAAATATTATTCAAAGCAATAAGGGAAAAAGGACAAACCCATAAACAACTAGCCATATTATAAGAGAGGAGTGAATTGTCATTAGTTCAAGTACCACGACACAATGAACCCTCGGATTCCTCATATGCGGCCTTGCATCGTCCGTTTAGCCCCAGCCATAGAATGTGTCGAGATAACGTACGGCAGTGACACGCCAATCAGGACATTGCCCGAGGAGATGACGGAAAACCGGAAGTTGAGAACGTATATAGCAGGCGCGTGGTTGCAGTGCTTGTCATATGGAAGGCAGCCAATCACGAAGGGTTCTTCGTGACTCTGTAGCTGACGTATGGCGGAACTCGCGGGTTCCGCCGAACTTTATTGCCACTGTAGCAATAGTCACTAGTTGGGAAGCTATAAGGGATGTTTAATACACACTTGTCAAATATCTTTAACATAATGCTGCTTAGACGAAACAACAACGGTGATTTAGTAAAATTAAGAGATGTTGCATAGCAGTTTTTGCACCCATGGACCATAGGCGTGCGCAGTGGGGGGGGGGAGGAGGACAAGGGGGTCCCCCCCCCTAGTCACTTAAGAGGGGGGGGGGCAAAGTCTGCTCCATACATTGAGTAAATAGGGAGGGGGAGGCACTGCGATGAACCTTCGTCCCCCCCTGAAGGGGAACACTGCGCACGCCTATGCCCATGACAACAAGTTGACGTTACATTCTCGGCTCAGTTTTGACATTTGAGCTCTCTATGGCTCTTCACTGGTTTAAACGCGATAAAATTTCAGAGGGAGGCTAGAATTTATAAGAATTCGTCGATCAGAGAATGTCGCAGAACTGGGGCCTTGTGCTGGCTAAGACCTGAGCTCTTTTCAAAGCGTTGGTTACACGGACATTTTCTGTTCGATTATTTCTAATCCCTTCACTGTGTTTGAGCATTAAAAGAAAAAAAAAACCGCAAAATTCTTTAAACATGAAAGAGAAATCTCCGGTGAAGAAATGTGGTCCTACGTTTTACGCGTGGTTCTGGTTCCTCGTATTTCGATATAATCTAAAAATCAAAGGACTGCGTTTGCAAAATGTAAGTTATGTTGGTCGGTTGCGGCTAGAGTGGGATGTGAGGGAGGGTTGCAATAGAAGTACGCAATAGTGATTTTATTTAAGCGGGCTCTTCGGTTCTCGACACATTGAGTTATTTCATAAAAGGTCATTAGGACGACGAACGAAGGAGTGCTTGGCGTGGTGCTAGTCAAGAAAGCTCACAGAAAAATTAGCATCGACACGTCAAAATTAGATATATTTGCTAGAATACTAATATTGAGAAGTTGGAAATATCAGTGTGCCAGAAGTGCGCAATCGCTATTAGCATAATTACATCACAATTTTTTCGCGCCGCAATAAAACACAGGGACATAAACGGGCAGAGGCGGGCCACTGCCATGCTGACTAATATGTAGAAAAGGCGTTTAAAGTAACTGGCACTTCGAGTTGACTTTCACTGTACTTATTAATCGTAAGGTGGTTTGGTCTAACGATGCAACTAAATTGCAGAAAAATGAGTCTTGGCTTCCTAACTCGAAAAACAGCTTGCTAGTGACGCCTTAGCAATCGTGACTGAGTGTAAAATGTCGGCCAATAAATTATAGTGGCGGGTCATACAAAAGCCAAGCACAGCCAAAGTTAGCAATAGTATAATAAATTATGTAAATGGCACTGCAATATAAACTTTGTCAATAAAGGAAAGCACTTTCACGTGTAAGTGTTCCTAAACTATTCGCGTCTAAGCAAAATAGATAATCGCGTATGGGTGATTCAAGAAAGCCATCCTCCGTATACCGGCCTGCTTCTGTGCATATCGCTCAAAAACACAGTTTAAAAGAGGTTTTGGGCGCATTACACAATGGAAGAAGTCAAGTGGGGAAAAATGTATAAAACCACAAGTCAACTAGAGAAATTGCCCTTAAGCTATAAATAAGAAGCTTCCTTGGTCAAGATAAAAAGCATGTAAGCGATTCTGTTTCGCGAGGAAGTCCTTCACTTTCTGTACGAATGAGCGGAAAAATTGGAAACTTGGCTTACTTCCAAGTACTGCGAGGCGCGTTCAAAGCACAGAGGCGCGTTCAAACTAAACAACAAGCGAACACGTTTAAAGTGCAATTTTCAGCTTTACGACCACTGCGGAAATTGCTCACGCTTGGGTTCCGGCCCTTGGTGCTCGCCATTGCATAAATTACGCTTCCTTTATCCAGAAAAGACAATTCATGTAATATAAACAGCGCGTCCACACTCGCCAGCCTGCCAGCTTTGTGTGTTAACTAAAACTGCTACAACTTCGCTATTCTTATTGAAGGTAATTCTTGATAAAATACACAACAACGCGGGCATAATAAATGTCGGAAAGTGTACTAATGATTCGTGTCGTTTTTGTCCAGTGAAATCAGAATAATTGAAGGTGGAATGGCATCTTCGAAGGCAAGCTGACTCGTCTAAGACCAACTGTCTCAGCTAAAGCTTTAATTGTACGAAGCAGTTAAACATAAATAAGCAGGCTACAGTTTCGATGAACAGAATCTGCCATATGAAGGTTGCTGGGACATGAACGTAAATAATCTTTTTGTGCATTGCATTTAGGGAAAGGGCAACAAAGAAGAGAGAAAGAAATAAAGAATATGGGAAAGCACGAAATGGAGGTCACGTGATCCTGACGGAAGTTCTACCATGGACGAGCGTTTTAAAGTGATTGTTTGGCATTAGCCGCGCTGTGCCCAAATAAGACGGCTGGGATTTTCAAACCGACACTCCGCTTGTACACTTCTTTTTACGAGATCCTTTCAATGGCCGGTATCGAGTTCGAGTCCCCTACTTCAAAGGCTGCCTAACGTCATGAACGGCACCAGGAACCTTAATGAGGCTATAATAAGAAATGCAAGTTTCAGGCCGATTTACAGTGCTATTTAGTGCAGTGTTTTTTGATCGGGCGCACTGTTTGTTTCGGCATTAATTGTGTGCTTGACTTTCCTGGCATTACACCTTGTATATTCTTCTAAATGTTATTTTTTTTTTACTCGATTCACGACTGTTTCAACGATCCTTCTCTTTAAGTATGATCTCCTATACTTTTTCTGATTAATAAGGCTTCAGTTGTGAGTGTAAGTGCTGTCCTGTCTGCTTCTTCTAGCCTGTGCTTTTCGGTACGCTTCAACCAAATCTTCAAATATGATCCCCTCTTATGTAACAGTTCAAGAGGGGCCTTTAAGGGTCAGTAAATGATGATGACGATGATGATGACAATGCAAAATCAACCTGCGTGTTTGTATGAACTCGCGTTGCACGGGGGCCTGTGAACTTGATAGTACTGCGGCTGAAATATGCAGCGGAAGTGTATGCGTTGGCCGAATTTGGAGCGATGTCATAACGCAACGGTTTGGGGATTTTTGTAACACCACTTCCGTCAAACCTGTAGTAACAAACGTGGAATCTATTCAGTGCGTTCGGTGCGTTTGAAAGAGCAAATCGCACGAGGCACTTCTACCTTAGCTATAGTAAAAAAAATCTGATGTTAGTCTTAGTACTGATTTATTCATTTGTATTTTTGCTTCCGACAGAGAAAAAGTCTCGCTGCATTTGCACAAGAGCAAACTCATAATTAACGCTTGCTCTACTGTTGCTGCCCGCATGGGATTAGAATATTGATTGAGGCCTCGCAAAAAGGTAGATTATAGAATAATTTCATTTGGCTCGCGGATAAATGCTTCACCGCGTAATAAGATATTTATGACGGCAGCCCCTCTTTTAATCTTGTCAGCTCGCGCTCATCATTTCTCTTTTTAGAAAGCTGCAACATGTCATCTTGTCGAAATCGATCCATAATTACCTCGCGGTCTGAAACGTTGTTTCTCTGTTCTTTTCATACGAGACATCCCGCGTTATGATCAGGGCAACATTTTACGACTTTCACAGAGATGTAGCTTTTAAGTCGCGGCGAAGTTGGAAAAGAAAGCAAAAATAAACTAGAACATAAAACCTGCCTCCGGGTTCAGAGGGAGATATAATGTTTCGTTTTCCTTGCAAGTAATCTTGCTTTACTTCATACTTGCGTGACCTCTCTGCTCTAGATGCAGGAACCTTAATGAAAACTGAAAAAATAAATAAAAGAAAGAACCTGAGAAACTTAATTGCGCTCCATGGCCTAAGAGGATTAGTGGTAACCGATTCCCAGCGTACGGTGAGATGAGCAAGGCTCCTCTCTTATTTTTATGTACGATAAGTCCCGTACTCCGATGTATTACATGACGCCATTAGATGTCTAATTTTATTCTCTCCATTGTGTCAATTTAGGATAGTCAGTAGTCTTTTGTTAGCTCTTCGTGATAATGCATGATTACAACCGGAAAGTATAACAACGTGCTGGCTTGTCATCACAAAGCACTTCAGTGTTTTCGTGAAAAACTGCGTTTCCCTCCACTCGGTACATGCGTGCGTAATCGAAGTGTTCGCCTGATGACATCATCCCTTGACAATGAAGCAATGGAAGCAAGGTTGAGTCAAGTGAAGCCGAAATGAAACAGAAAGCCGGGTTAACTGTAGATATCTCCTAGTTTTTTTTCAAGGATGAAGTGATGATGCGAGCAGGTGTTTAGTTGCATGATTCCTTCTAAATTAGTCTAGTTGTATAGAGGTGGATCCGCTAATGTGGCTGCAAATTCCGATGATTCAATCGGACATCTGGACAAGTCGTAACTCTCTTCACAAACAATGTTGTTGTTTTTTAACGGTGAAGCTGCTACAGCTGGAGGTAAAAAAAACGTATGACCGGAGAAAACTATCATCATCATTAACGGGTATGCGCCACAGAAATTAGGTAAGTTCCACTACACACAACTTCCAGTAAACACACCGTCTCCGCTAAAGGGGACCATGAGGCGATGCGAAGCAGCGTTTCGGCATATCGAGCCCGCCTTTCAGACGGGGAGTGGAGAGGGGGAGGGGAGAGAGGGAAGGGAAGGGGAGAGGGAGAAAGAGAGAGAGGGGAAGGGAGAGGGTGAGGGGAGGAAAGATGGGGAAGTGAGAGAGGGTGAGGAGAAGGGGAAAGGGAAAAAGTGAAAAAGTGGGAGAGGAGGTGTGTGGAGAGGGATCGCGCATGCGCAGTAAGGGTGGTCACGCCGCACACCACCACCACCACCGGTTTGAACTCCGCCATAAGATGCTTCGCATCTAAAAGGAAGAATGCAACAGTAAGCCCAACAAATGGCTGCGAAGTGATGGCGGCGAGCCGAAGACCCCGAGTACTTACAAGGAGAGAATACTAGGGAGCGGGAAAGGCAACGGCAGCCGAGAAAAGAGCCCAAAGCGATGGAAGCCCTACGCCAGCGACGACGTGCCCGTAGATCTATGAGAGGTGCGAACGCTCGGTTTCAGCGTGAGTTTCTGTCTTGGAGTTTCGACATCCGTGTCGTGCATGTGACTGTCTGTAGTTTACCTCGAACCTCCCTGCGCTGAGAATCAACCTAGAAACAACCAAGCATCACCTAGCTAAAGCCTAGCAACAACCTAGAGGCAACCTAGAAACAACCCAGCACCACCTAGCTAAAGCCTAGCAACTACCTAGAAGCAACCAGATTAGACTTCACAATCGTTCAGTGTCGCTGTTTCAAGCCTTGTGCGACTTAGTACAAGCTTCGCAATGTTTTATTTGTAGCAGCACGACTACGAAAAGTAAATCACAATGCGCGACTACAGTAACTGAAGAATATGAACAGCATTCGCACCGCGGGAAGCAGACGCGCCAGCAGCCGGTTAATTGAAAGCAGAGCTTTAACTGCTGATAGATTATTCGGTGCGTGTTACCCAAAGAAAACTTCCGCAGAATACGCTAGGTTTCTTTTCGTCGTTAGCTTATGCATTAGATAATTTATCATGATTCACTACTCGGGCCAAAGCTCACTTCATGATTCACGTCAAAGTTCATGATACACTACTTGGGTTCTATGCTTGGAGTGTCGGGCGATGCCTGCTTACAAGTAAAGGTGGTGTCATATCGTGTTATTACTTATTTTTGTCGAAGTGTACGTTATTTCTTGTTTATTTTCCTTTCTTCTTTACTCTTTCTCTCCTCCTGTCTTTCTTTTCTCTATCTATTCCCTCCTCCCGAAAGAGCAGGCAGGCCTTGTGCCCCTCAAGGTGGAAAGTTGTCGGCCTGCTCTCTCCCTGTTTCCTCTGTTTCCGTGTATGCATATGTAATAATAAAAATAATGATAAAAAATAATAATAATAATAATAATAATAATAATAATAGGTTCCAACTACAATGTATGTATGTAAAAAGAGGGCTGTGACACTTGAGGCAGTCCGCACGAAAGTTAAGCGCTTCGAGTCCTCCAGTCGACTACAACGCACAGACCGCCCATCAGAGTTGAAGGAGCTTGCTACGAATTTTCTGCTTAGTTAAAGATGGTGGTATCTACCGGGAGAATAGATTTCGACCACAAAGTTTTAAACGAAAGCCCGAAAAGCAGAATGGGTGTATTTTTAAACCGAAGTTAGTGGTTGAAGGAGATGTTGACTAGAATTGCGAAGCACACGATGGCCGGTAGTTTGCAAGACGTACATCTCTCTCTCTCTACAGAGCCGAGATTCTTGAGCCACTTTGCAGAGTCACTCTGTAAGGGGAAACACGTGTCGTCTCTGTAATGAACCCACGTCCACTTTCCCGGATGATGAGGCAACGTACCTCGTTGCGCGGAACATTCTATAGCTATGTTCTAGGAAGGAGCCACTCAAGCTACTATCCCCTGGCTGGCTCTTGCAAACGCTTAAAATTTCCGCTCGACTGGTCGCTCTACCCTCTTACGTTAGCTCGTCATCAGCTCGTAGAAACGTTATGCCGCAAGCTCGCCGATGTTATTGCGCCAGGTTTCACGGAAAAGTTATCCGGATTTATCAAACACCGCTACGTGGGGTTGTCCAGCACAGCGCGAACTAAAACAAGAATCCAGCGGAAGCGCGGCACTCAGAAGCGAGTCGCAATAAGAACAAGAACAAAACGGCGCAGTAGCGAGCCCACTGTCGACCTGAGCGACAATCTCTTCCCTTAATTCCCAGACGGATGGGGCCGACATATGAAGCGTGCGCGGCAGTGCTGCACCGCGTTTGTTTCACTTCCTTCTGGGCAATTGCGCAAAGGACTCCGCGATGACATTTATCCTCCCCGAGCAGCGAGACTCAGTTAATATCAACAGCGAAATCCTTGTTCCCGTTCTTGCTATTTTTTTTAGCCGGGGCGGAGTCGCCTTTCTTAGAGCCCTTTCGCTCTGTAAAAAGATATAGCCCCTTTATGAAGAAGGAAACCTTCTCGGAGGCGTATATAGCCGAGAATGTCGTCGTCGACGTGCTCGGGCACCGAGAGTTTCGCGCGCAATCACGGTTAGCCTGGCGCAACGAGACAGCAGCTGACATGGCGGGGAAGCAAACGCCAGGGAGTGGAGGGGAGAGGGGGGGGGGGAGGTTGGGCAAAGAGCGGAGGGTTCTATTGAGGTTCGGCAGAAACACGGCGAAATAACGCCACTACAGGCCTAGAAGAATGAGGAAGGGGGGGGGGTGGGGGTGGCGCGTACGAATCTCAACGAAACAGGAGCCCCCAGACGAGAAAAAAAAAGAGAAAGAGCAGAAATGACAAGACGTGGAAGAAGCAAAGGAGGCGAGCCTTGGCGGGATATCCAGCGCAAGACGATGCCGCCGCGCTGCGCGGCGTCCGGCTGAGAAATCGGACGCTGCCATATGAGCAAACAGCAACGGAGCCAGTCTCCCCTCGCACCTCCTCTCGCACACACACACGCACTCTCCCGAAACTTTCGGCCGCGCTCACTGCTTGCCTCTCCGTTTCCCTCGTTCCTCTACCGCCTCCCTCATCTCTATATCCATGGCGCACGCTCGGATTCCCGTTCCGCACGGCCGGCCAATTCCGCAGGCACAGTGGACATGTCTCCAAGGTTCGCTGCCAGCAGCAAGCTCCCCCAACCACCTCCTGCCTTTCTTTCTCAGTCGCGGTTCGCTGTCCGTTACTGCTGCTGCTGCTTCTGCGAGCTCCTTTCTTGGACGCTCAGAAGAGAACGCGTCGACAAAGGAACGCGCCGAGCCGGGGATAGAGCACAAACAATGCCATCCGTCAGCGGAGCGGCAGCTCGCTTTTTTCCTCCCTAGGATCGCTCCCCCCCTCCTCGCGCCCTTTGTGCGCGCTTCAGGCTGTTTCCTCTTGTTTCACACCGAGTCGCATGCATATATATATACGCGCGCCGGCCAGCGAGCCGCGGGCTAGCAGCGATCCGTTGCTACGCCGGCCCGCCTCGGGCCTTCTTCCTTCGTCTTATATAAGGCGCGTAAGAGGCCGGCAGCGTTCCGGACACATGGTTGGGAATGCAGCAACCATGCTACCATCGGCACAAGACTCTGTCGGCCTTGTTCTCTTCTCCCTTTTTCGCAGCATATATCCACGTGCAGTTGAATGTATGCATGCGTCGGGGATGTCGGGGGGCCTCGAAGGAAAGCGAGAAAGGTCTGGTAGCGAATGTTGAGTGTCCCACACGGCACAGCTACCGTAGCGAGGGAGTGCCTCGTATACCGCCTCGTATTGTTTATGTTCATCTTGCTTTGTTTCCTATGCATCGGGAACCTGCGTTTTTTACACGAGGCTGAGATGGGCGAGCGTCAATCCATCGCATTTTCTTCTCTTCGTCATCCGCACATAGAAGCTAGAATGCTCGCAGTAAGGCGTGGCGATCAGAATATCGCGGTATTGCTAGGTTCTAGGCAGTCGACTACGCAGGGCGAGGACTCCTTCGCAGTACTGGCTTGGAGTTATTAATGTTTCAAACACCCTTATGAACGCTTTTTGGGCGGCAATATATGCTGTCAGGCGTCTGTCGAAGAACTTTTGCATCTATGACTTGTGCAAGTTTTCCTGGAGCATCTTTCCTGGCGCTTCAGATGCGCGAACTTTCACTCGATGCTATGTAGAATGTGAAGGTAGTAATTATTGCGCGTCTGGTGATTGTGCGCGATTTTATTTGTTCCCATTTTTATGTTAAGCGTATTGTCAGGCGTGTCGAGAGACAAAGCTTCATAACTTCCATCACCAAATTACATTATTGAAGAAACGAGTAGAGAAATACGAACAATTTACGGGAACCGCTGTCTTTATTGCCAGTTTGGGTTCTTAATTACTACCCAATGAACAGAGTAACGCCGTGTCACGTCTGAAAATCATACCACGGCTTTATCTGGCGGTTTCTCCTGCCATTAGACACTAGCTGTAATGTATTTTTGACGAAATGGGTAGTTTGTTTAGTACAAGGGCGATGAGTTTTGCTTCTGCTATTGCCATTTTCTATTTGCCGCATGATCACAACGTACGAAAGAGAACGTGTAACGTGCTGGATCTGTGTTTTGTGCACATTTTCAGGAGAACTGATTCGCGCCGTAACAGTAGGACGTACAAGTCCGGAAATTGCCTTCGCTAATTGCCGACACCAGATACGGCGGTAGGGGTCCCCCCCCTCCTCCTCCCGCCTCCCACCAGAACGAAAATCAATGTAGGTCTCGCTTATATGCAAACCTAGCAAATATCTAGGGCGAGCAGACTAGTTACAATTTGTTTCACTGTGTGGGCTGGCACAGTTAGCATATCGCTACACCAAAACGCCCCCGCAACGCCCGAAGCAAACCGGCTATAACAATAACATGTCGGCCGCCCACAAAGCATTGCTATTGTATTTCATCGTCTCTTTTGTTCGCTTTCAAAAAAAAAACACGTTTTCTTACTTTCGGGTACTGTCTTTAGCGAGGTTTTCCTGTTATCACGATGATGATCTTTGTGAGCTTACTGTGTAGGCCTAATTACATTACGTTTGGTTTACTGCTTGTCCTTCCGCTGCGTTCTGACGCGCTAACGCCTAACGCTTTTTTCGTGAGTAAACTAACCAAGGCAAAAGGAAAACAGGCGGTCGTATTGCTGGTTGAATCTGCTATTAAACCATGACCAGCCTCACCTTATTCTGCCTTTCAAATGTGGGAGGTAAGCTAAAAATAAGATAACAACCCAACAAATTCTCATATATGCTAGGATACCGTGGCGTCATATTACTCATAATTCTCGATGTGCACAGAGCCAAAGCTGCAGTTATTAGTGAATTTACATGTCTAGAGAATGCAATAATAATAATAAGACGCGAATTAAAAAAAAAAGCGTATCTAAACGCATCGCGTCCTTGTTGCTCATTAGTGCTGGTTCGCTCCATACAATCTGCTCTTGGTGCGATGCATTATAAATGCAGCAACAGTATAAAAGAGAGTAAGCGAAGGTTTTCAGTAGAAAAATAAAAAAAATGTACAAAAGAAAAAAAATAAAGAAAACCTCGAGATTCTCGGGCTAAGTCTACCTCTGCGTTTCACGGTGCACGGGGGGTAATTACTCCTGGCTTAGCGGACTCGCAGGAAGGAGGCACTTTGAGACGAACAGCCAGCTAGAATAGAGGGCGTTGCAGTGCGGCTCCTGCGCCTCAGCATCTGCTCCGGTCGTGATGGCGGCGGCCATAGCCTCGGCCTAATGGCGAAGCCTTTTATGTGACCGGGGCCTAATGGCTTATCAGGCCTTAGACGCCTGCGACGAGGAACGAGCTACCGCTCCGTTGCCCCGGCTAGAGTATTTTTGGTGGCCTGTAGCAATCTTGTTGCTCGCCCTATAAATGAGCCACCCCCCCGTACACCACTACCGCGCAAGCAGCAGCGGCGTTCGGTCCCGCACACGCGACTAGTGCTGAGCCAGCGGTCCGGTCCTGCAGTCGCGGTGTACGCGAACCCCATGCGCTCGCCCTTCAGAGCCGGAAAGGTGATGAAGTAAACAAGCCCGGGTTAATTAGGCGGCGCATAAAAACGATTTCCACCCTTCTCCCATCCCCTCCGTCTCTACCCGCGTTGGATCTTTGATTTCGACGCAGCACCTCTCGTGATTTCTGCCCTTGCTTCGCTGGCTGCCCGGGAGCAGAATTTTCGTTTACACGCGCGTCATGTGTTTTTGTGTATTTAACCTTGGAAACTGGCACGACAACACCGGAGAAAAAAAGAAAACATGGAATATTCGATTTTATCCGAAGGCCACCCTTTTTTTTTCTTGTAAGGTTATCGTGCTAGTTTCATTAGCTATTCTGCTGGCAAGCAGCCAGGGAGTTCGTGGAAGGACTGAAAAATAAAGCAAAACAATTTCCCAAAGCAGGGATGTTAGTATTATAATGAAACATTTTTTGACATGAGGGTGTAAAAGTTCGATAAACTGAGATTTGTGACCGATGGTCCTGTTTAGAATTAATGTGCTTCTGAAGCGCGCTGTTATCTAAAGGCCGCAAGGGATGCAATTAAGTTAAGCGACTGACTTTGTTTGGTTCTTGTTTTTAAAGTTTACGTTAAGAAAACGCTGACAACAACAGGCGTAACACTATAGTTAACAAGCTACACTATAAGCTTTACGAACTATTTAAAATGAAATAAGTTCCTACGCTTGGAACAAAAGCCAGCTCACCACTCGCGGCAAGCTCATTTACGATACACTCGAAAGGATTTCGAGCAATTTGCTAGTAGTAGTTTTGTTGTAAGCATGAAGAGCGTAAAGTTTGGTCTGATGATGAAGGGCGCCCTCGATGTTGGCTATCGATTGGCCGCTTCTATACATGGACAACTGATACTAAAAGGAATGCTTCTGTGCCCTTTCGTTCCGCTTTTCCCGCTGCTGCTGTGTAACCCAGTATATCGGCTCATACAAAGGATACCACCTAAGAAAAAAAGGTGTCCTTTCACTCTTCTTTTATAACGTCCGAGTCAAATGTGTAGCACTATATTTAGAGAGTCACACTGACTCTCTTCTGGAAAGTCGTGCGTCCCACGACTCTCCTAAAGGGAGTCGATGTTACTCTCTAAAGAGAGTCAACGACTCGCCTATAGAGAGCCAACGTACCTCTCCAAATAGAGTGTTACACATATGACTCTGATATGTATAAAAGAAGAGTCAAAGGACACATCTTTTTTTCTTAGAGTGTAGCACTACCACCGTTATCACCTTTAAAGTGCGTTGGCTTCTCGGCCTGTTTTCTAAGGCACTGCACGGTTATGCATCTAATGACACCACGAAATCATCAGAGCAGTACATTTACGCCGAGAAGAGGGCAAATATTTTATTGCAGCTAACGGATCTGCTCCTACTTCTCGTAGGTTTCGGTTTCAGCGCACTTTCTTGGTCGGGCTCTTGGCTATGTTTATTATTGCCCTGTTTTATGCATCGACCTGCATCGACGAACAGATCCCTGAGGCCACTCAGTACACGCAACTGTGTGCAAGCCCAATCATAACAATACTATATATATATATATATATATATATATATATATATATATATATATATATATATATATATATATATATATATATATATATATATATATATATATATATATATATATATATATATATATATATAATAGAGTGTGCACCGAACAATGTGTTGGGAGACACCCAGAGGTGAAGAATGAAAATTGAAACAAGCATATTTCAGTAAACACGGAGAAAAGATTTCCTCATAACCGACTCATGCGTCAGAAGGGGTTACCTTCTTTCATTACGACTTTTTTTTTTACCCCTGTTTAACGTATTCTACATATGCGTGAAATCTACCATTATCTGATGAAAGTTGTGATCGTGATTAACGCGGAAAAAAGAAACAAATGTTGCTGTTTGAACGCATTATTCTAGGGAGCGAATGCGTTACCGGATAAATTGCAATAATGATTGAATAGATAAGCAGCCGGCTGTACGTATGACCCGCTTTCGTGCGAACCAAATCGAAGTAGTGCCGGGACAATATCTGCAAACACCTTAAATAGAAATTCATTAACTTCCTTGGACCGGAAGACATCAAACATTTGTTCATTCAGAACTTATTTCGTTGACACATGGCGGGAACTTAATTACCTGCGGTCTCGTTCAACACGAAACTGCGTTGTATATAAAGTGTATCTATAACGAACTTCCCAACTGATAGCTGCCGTCTCCGTGAAGCTGTCTCGCTTCGCAATGACAGCGGAGGTAGCACAGTTTTTCAACGCAGTATGTCTGTGAATGCGAGCACAGAACAGACAGCCGTGCACATACACTGGTTTCCTATAAATATCATCATTTTCCTCACCTGTTGTGACATTCGGAATTTGATAAGAACACTAGCCGGGTTATAAATTTCTATATTAAGGAACATCGCTGTGCAATACGATGTAAAAATAGACACGACTTAGAAAGAGCGCGGGGATACTGCGGTTATAGTTTTAACGGAATAACGATAATTAAATATCTCGCATAAACGAACGGAAAATCACTGATCGACAGTGCGGAGAGAGTACAAGTAAAAGATAATAAGGAGCGGAAAATGAGCAATGCAAAAACACGAAAGTCTGCGTGAAACTTTGAATGGAAGGAGAGGACTCGTGTAAAAAGCTGACATTGCCTTGTTCTTCAGATATTAATTTCAGGACGCGAGATGGCCTGGAAGAAAGAAAAGAAAAGTACTAAAAGGGTTTCGCTGGCAATCCGTGTATCGATTAATCTTGAGGAGACACGCAATGACGTCGGGGGACTCCCAGTTCTTGTGATTGTGCTCGTCGAGAAGATAATGAGAAGGGCTGCTCCAACGGCGTGACATTAAGAGCTTCTCCTCATGAATGCAGAAAGAATCGCCAGCAGCGAAAATAAAACTGCACGCGCCCTGAAGTTTCTTTCAGTGAGTGGCGTTATTCGTAACCCACATACAGTACCTCCGTTAGGCGAATCTCGTCATTACGCGCGAGTCCGAGGAGTCTAGTGGCGACCCATATTAGACTTATAAGGGGATATAAAAACGAAACAAAATTAGCGCTGGAAAGGGAGCGAAAAAAGCCAAATGAAGCATTGCAAAGAAGAAACACAAAGACGAGACAGAGAAGTCCCCGCAGCACACTTTGCAATGTCAACAGAAACGAAGCAAACATCCAGCGCAGCCACAGTGAAATGAGAGCCCTATGGCCCTCCCCACTGGCGTGATTGTATCAAAAGAGTCGCTGATGATATATGAAGACAAATCACCAGACGTCGCACGGGTCTCATGCTGCAGAGAAGCTGGGAAGGACGAAAGAGAGAGAGAGAGAAAAGAAAGAAAGGGTCAGCTCCGGTTTATGTGTACGTTTTTCGTCTTTCTTCTTCGTCTCGGGTCCTTTTATGAACTGGAACTTGGCAAAACGGTTTCCTCATGGCGGAACAAACTCTAAGAGGCTGCAGGCCAGTTTCTTCTTCGATCGCCGCTGCCTTCCCTTCGGCCTGCGTTCTTTCTTTTATTCGTTCTGATTTTCTGTTTTGTTCTTGGAAATGAAGCGCTTGTGTTCCGGACCAACTCAGCCATGAGAACGGTCTCTAGGCTGTAACCCAGAGAAAAGTGGTCTCTGCGCTCGATATTTTTCTGTTCGCTTACACGAGAATTAGTCCAGAAGTCTAGCTCGTGGGAAAGAGGCACTGCGCTTTACTTCGCTGGCTACCACGTTTTCTTGCAAGGCGAACTATCGTTTTAAAGAAGCGTATCGCTCTTTTTAAGGTTACCTTTTTTTATTTTTATGGAAGTAATAGTTAACCCAACTCCCTCTGTGCAAGATTATAAATCCACTTCTGTGGTAACTACCACCAACTATGTGTAATAGAAGAGCTTGGTTTACTGAGTGGGAAGTAACGAATATGCGTTTACATTTAAACGCTAAGAAAAAAATTTTAGAATAAATAATGAATGGAGTGGAAGGCGGTTTCGCTGTGCCGAGGTTGTTTAGACTTCAAAGGAAATGATTAGCCAATATTATTCTACAGACATACAAAGGAATAAACGTCAGTGTTTTTTAGTTCTTGTGTGGAGAAAATGACACAGAATAGGCATGCATAATGAGGCATAATAACAACCAATAAAATAAAAACAAGCGGGTGTTTTTCATACGTTCGCTCATTTCCAATTATGAGATGCAGAAAACAATAGAGATCGAACGCACTGCAGAATGCAAATTACACAAGGCTTCTTCGAACTAGTGAAGCAGCAACAGCAGCAGCGAATTACACACGCACGACTCCGTCAGTTGACGCACCTGACTCTCTGGGTCACAAAAACGAAGATAATGTAATAATACCATGTAAGGCCTCGTAGGCGAAGGCAAAGAGAGCTTCTCTTTGATATGCAATTGAGTTTTCAATTCCAAAATTTTGCGACTCGCGCTTTTAAGGCTTGGGCGCAGTGAAAGATAGTCATTGAAATACACGATGTACACTTGTCCATAGCTGACCGCTATGGTTTAGTACCTTGGTGACATGAGAGCTCCCACAATCGATGCATTTCATACTTTTAGGTGTATGAAGAGAGAAACTTAATGGTCATGAAAGTCCACGTGTGTCGGCGTAGTCGTATCTCCATGTTTTCGTGCTTGTTGGAGAGTGCATCGCGCTTTGATCTTCACCGCTCAATCGATTTCTACGCTCGATGAACGACCTCGCTGCACAACAGCTTCATCAGAAAGCACTCTTATTCGATAATATCTGTCGCCAGATCACCGTGCAGTTATCTCTGTTCTGTCTGAAACTGTTGACTTTCAAAGCACGACAGCGGGCTCTACCAAACGTATATCCTTCTTTCGCATCACGTGTACATGTTAAAACTATTGAGTACAGCCAAACACGTCGGATGAATCATTGCCACGAAAAATCGATTGACAGAGGCCAAACGCTAACACGTGTCGAGATAATAATCATCATCATCGCCATTTGTCATTTATTTTAACGCACATTGAAACGAAAAACAGCACGAGAGGACAGGGTCGAAGGGGGCACACATACGAGCGCTGAATTACCACAGTGTTCTGTTGAACACCGCGTTATTGCGAGCAGGTCACGCTTCTCAATGAGGCATTGTCATTAGACAGGCACCCGCACAGGAAAATATGCCAAAGTCACCTAATACGGTCTGCCTAGTGAGATTGTGGTTTCGACACCATTTTTGGCTGGCATAACACGTGGATTGATCTCAAAGCTTGTGGCAAACTGCGCGTACATTGTTAATAGATAAAGGTATTTAGAAAACAGCTCGTTAGTTTTGCATTCTATTTTCTTTCTCCTCTCGTAAAGGACGACAGGGCATTGGACGTGATGTTGTGTTATAGGGTTATTTTGTAATATATGTGTCATCATTTTCACGTTCTCTTCTTCGCGAGTGCACTTGGTGGGCTGAAACTGCCATAGTGTTTAATAAAAAAAACATAAAAAGCTTGTGGCAAACTGCGCGTACATTGTTAATAGATAAAGGTATTTAGAAAACAGCTCGTTAGTTTTGCATTCTATTTTCTTTCTCCTCTCGTAAAGGACGACAGGGCATTGGACGTGATGTTGTGTTATAGGGCTATATTGTATTATATGTGTCATCATTTTCGCGTTCTCTTCTTCGCGAGTGCACTTGGTGGGCTGAAACTGCCATAGTGTTTAATAAAAAAACATAAATGAAATAGTGGGAGCTTTGCTCTACATCCTGTGATGTATATTTCGTTGGAAAACTGTTGGTCCCACTTCCCCTGTCGATATGGCTAACACAGAGACATTCTTTGTTTATCCACTGTCTATATACATGAGCTATACACTATCGGCTGAAACAAAAGGTTATACAGCCTCTCTATCGGCACATGGCGTGCTTAATGCCTTGAATTCGCATTAGTGATTGATCAATGCCGACCACAAAGCGGAAAAAGAAGCATGAGAAAGAAACGATGTTCGTTTTTTTTTTATTTTTTGAAAGAAAATTCTGCTCAAACGTGCTGCTTTTAAAAATATGCTTGTCTCAGCATGGTCGATTATGTTTGCCCAGCAGAACACCTTGCTTTATATTAGGACCTCCTTTTTCTTAAATTTTTTGGCTCCTCTCAATTCTTCTCACCAAACATAAAAGAGCAGGTGCAATCTATGGGATTTTAGGAATCAACAATGACACAAAAGCTACCTATAGAATTTAAATGCAAATTGACTTAGAAGAATGTGGGTGTAGACAAGTTGGTGATTGATGATTATGAAAAGTAATTGCAAAAACAAAAAGGGACACGTGTGTTTTGGCGGTTACTTTTCCTAACCATGTAAATTGGACCCAGTGCCTACACAACTATCCCCTCGAATCTTTCAGTTAAAAATAATCTAACTGCAGTTTAGCTCATCAAAATATAATGCCGTAGTTTCTCATGATTGGTTTGCCAAAAAACTAAGCTTAAGTGTGAGTAAGTAACGCGTTAACTTACCTTCTAGGGTGCCACTGTGCAGCGTGAGCCCGTCGTCGGTCTCCCAATAGACGACATGAATGAAGTCGCGAACCGAAGCTGGCACCTCGCAGCGAAGCGCAGCGGTGTTGCCCCTGATCACGAACACGTCAGACGTGGTCACCTCGTACGCCGACCGGATGACTGCAGAGAACGAAAGAACATGTGGTTGTGAAACAGAGCAAGAGACGTAACGTTTAGCACAAACAGATACTTGTTCGTACAGGTCTCAGCATTTTAACGGAGCTAACGTTATTAGACGGGTGTAGAGCATTCTAAGTTGAAGGCACACGTGGGGTGAATTAGGAAATACACAGTAGAAAACAAAAAATAAAAAATAAAGTGCAGTTGCGAGACAAATATCGCACGAGTTGTCCCTGTATCCTACTTATTTTTGTTTTATACTCAGCAATTCTGCATATTGTCCCTAGTGTCCATCGAACATGTGGGCCATATTAACGCTAAGGTAGTCATGAAGAGATAGATAGATAGATAGATAGATAGATAGATAGATAGATAGATAGATAGATAGATAGATAGATAGATAGATAGATAGATAGATAGATAGATAGATAGATAGATAGATAGATAGATAGATAGATAGATAGATAGATAGATAGATAGATAGATAGATAGATAGATAGATAGATAGATAGATAGATAGATAGATAGATAGATAGATAGATAGATAGATAGATAGATAGATAGATAGATAGATAGATAGATAGATAGATAGATAGATAGATAGATAGATAGATAGATAGATAGATAGATAGATAGATAGATAGATTCTTCTACTAAAACCAAGTAAAGGAGTAGTGGTGTTTCCGAAAACTGGGCTTCGCGCCTTGCCCGGCGCAGCCGACAGTCACCACTTGGACTTCATGGTCAAAGCCGTGCGCCAGTGCCTCCTGCTGCTCCATAGCACGGCTGTTACATTGCACGGTCTGTCTTAGGCGCGCCCAACATTATCTTGCGCTTTAGAAAACCATTGCAAACATGTTTCCTCCGTTACTATCCAAACTTTAAGTGCCTAGAGATCATTTAACAGATAATGTCGCTGAAGAGAAGCGGCTATCCAAGCTTAGCCGCTTCTCTTTGCTTAAACAGCGCTTTCGCTTTTTGCTGCTGAATTTATTCCTGCCAGATTAATGCTAGACGACGTCAGCGCCATTGAGTAACGCCTAGCCCTCAAAGGAGACGACTAATGAAGGCGACGCGGACGCGTTAATTTTCATTACGTCCAAAAGAAGCATATTCAATACCGCGAAGGCGGACTGGCTGGAACACGGAAGCGCAGAATCCAGCATCATCCGGTACACATATGTTGAGCCAGCATTACCCGAACGCGACAGCTGCTTGCGCGATCACGCTCTCCAGGATAAGCGTTCTCCACCGCTGCGGCATCGGCAGTATTTCTGAAAGGCACGTCGTGGAGCGCCGTAAAAGCTTAGCACCGAAGACGTCGCCTGCTAAACACGAAGTCGTGGGTTAGATTTCCAGCCACGACGGCCGAACTTAACTTGGGGCTAAATAAGATCACCCATGTATTTATATTTATAATAATAATTGCGGGAGTCTAACGTGCTAAAACCCCGATATGATTGTGCGGAACGTCATAGTAGGGGAGCCCGGATGAATTTTGACCAGCTGGAATTCTTTAACTTGCACCTAAATCTAAGTAAACGGGTGTCATAGCATTTCGCCCCCCACCCCCCTGAAATGCGGCGGCCGTGGCCGGGAGCTCAACCAGCGACCCTGAGCTTAGGCATTTAGATTCAAGGGCTCGTTAAATATCTTCAGCTACTTAAAGTTGGTCCAGAATGCCCACTACAGGCAGCTTAAACTTCATAACCTCCTTTGGGCCCTCAATACCCCAGAACTGATACTTGAGAAACACGTCGTTATAAAATATATTGCTACACCATAGAGTGTGAAAACTTAAGTAGTCTTCCTTGAATAACAGTTTCACGAAGAACAATTCAACGCAAAATTGCACCTTTTACACATCACGCAGCAGTATTCGATAGGTTCAGGCACATTGCGAAGACTGAAACGAACGGACGAAACGAAGGCATCGATATTTCGAAGCCTTTATCTAAATGGCAAGGTTTCAGTGTATAGTTAACTGACGGACCTGCACGGCTTCTTGAAATACTCATATGGAAAATCGGAGCGCAGAAAAACTAGTTTCTTCACAAGTGAAATTCAGTCATATGAATACGAATATAATGTACGTACATCAACGGCCAAAATGAATGTGTACACTTTGGATTAGGTATTTGGCTTAGCGTTTCCCTTTTCCTGCGCGATGAAGCGTGTTGCAAATCATGGCGCTAATTGTCGAACGAACTGTCCGCCTTCCTGTCCTTGATTATCAGCGTCTGACAGCCACACTATAGTGAACAGTTCCTGTGTATATCGCATTTTACTTATTTTAAGGTATTATATGCAAGGAAAAGAGATTCAGTACGGCTAATGGGGTACAATTCCAGACTGCCAATTTTTTGCCCCAAGTTGATATCCTTGCGGTGCAGTGAGAACTTTTTCGGGTAAATTTCTGGTATAACATAACACCAAGTTGTTAATGACTGCCGAAGTAAACACACGTAATGCAAGAAACTTGCAATAGTATATTTGGGGATGATTCTTGCGTAAGTTGGCTACTAAATGAGCCTCGTTTTCCCCAGACCCCGTGCTTCAAGGATTCGCTGTTGAGAGTGGTTCAATCGATTATTTCTTTTCCTCTGGCATGACGCCCAATTTCATTGTAGTGAAGACGCAAACAGAAACAGGGAAAAAAAAAGAAAAGCTTGCACTAAGCCGCGCATGGCTTGAAACAGCGAAACTGGATGGCTCTGAAGACTAATCTGGTTGCTTCTAGGTTGTTTCCGGGCCTTACCTAGGTGATGCAGGTTGTTTCTAGGTTGCTTCTAGGTCGTTGCTAGGCTTTAGTTACGTGGTGGGACGTTGTTTCTACGTTGATTCTCAGCGCCGAAGGTTTCGACTTGAACGACAGACAGTCACAGACACGACACGCATATCCACACTGCAGAGAGAAAAACTCGCGCTGAAACCAACCGTTCGCACCTCTCATAGATCTACGGGCAGGTCGTTGTTGGCGTAGGCCTTCTATCGCTTCGGGGTCTTCTCGCACCCGCCGTTGCCTTTCCCGTTACCTAGTATTTTCTCGTTGTACGTACTCGGGGTCTTCGGCTCGCCGCCGTCGCTTCGCAGCCATTTGTTGTTGGGCTAACTATTGCCTTCTTCATATTTAGCGGGCAAGTGGTGAGTAGTGGGATTAACCCAATTTCTGTAGCACATACCCGTTTATGATGATGGTTTTTGGTTCATCGGACATGGAACAATTTGCTAAACAGCTTCGCTTTTAAAAGTACAGCGCAGTGCACCTAAAATGTCGAAAGTTTGGACAGTGGATACACGAGTGAAGACGAAAACCAGCAAATAAAACAACGGACACAGAAAAAAGAAGACGACAGGGCAAAGTTTTCTCCTGTCGTCTTTTTCTTCTGTGTGCGTTTCTTTGCTGGTTGTCGTGTTCAGTCAGTGCACCTACATTCTTCATAGAATTCTAGCAATTGTGTAGAGCTTCATTGTTCACAAGACAGTTTCCACTGTGCTTAGAAGTGAGCGCACTTTTGCTTTTGCACAATATCACCAAGAGCACGCCGTTTGCATTCCTACAAGAATACGCCTGTAGTGGGCGTTGACCAACAGCTCATCTTCATCAAATGTACCATGTTGTGACGTAGGGGAGAATAAGTGCAAAGAAAATAATCTCGATTTAGTCAGCATGAACCATATTCCTTGCAACCTAATAGCGGTTTCAATATATATTATACATAGCAGTCCTCTTTACTGAGGAATCGGCGCACATAGTCTCAGCTATGAGCAGAAAAAACAATGCCATCTCTTGTAACCAGGATAGACCACGTCGCCCTGTAGCTGTAGTATCTCTTTTATTATCCTCGGAAGGCGCTTCAGAGCTTGAGTTTCTATATAGCTTATTATTGCGGAAGAACCCGTAAAAAAGCGTCTGAGACATCGTGAACGCGTGAACGACGCAGACGGCGAGAAAAGGCGGGGCATGGAAGTCCAGGGCATGACGCCTTTACGACCCTGTTTGCGCGTACAGCTCGTTGTTCCGTTTTTGTTCCTTTTCTCCCGTTCCCTTCCCATCATCTATTCCCTCTCTAATAACAACGTGTCTTTTTCCGAGGCTACCGCTCGTCATCTTCAATGGCTGGGTGCCACTTCGGCGCTAAGGGATCGCAGAAAGTAACACATTATTATCTACTTGCTTAATTCGTGTTGAGCTCGCATCTTCCGCAAATCAAGTGAGCAGAGGCACGCAGATTTATTGTTGTTCTTGTTGTCCTCTGAACTTGGCTCATACCCACTGCTGGAGATTGGCCGAATAGTGGGTGGATTTTTCCATTAGGTTATATAAGGTAACATTGCTAGATGCTATAGTTAAGTAATATATTGATTTG
Organism: Rhipicephalus sanguineus; assembly: GCF_013339695.2. Classification (NCBI taxonomy): domain Eukaryota; kingdom Metazoa; phylum Arthropoda; class Arachnida; order Ixodida; family Ixodidae; genus Rhipicephalus; species Rhipicephalus sanguineus. The sequence continues at coordinate 97,372,223 of NC_051177.1, read as the reverse complement.
AATTGCCGATTTTCCGTAACGAAATACCCAAAGCTGGCAGAGTTTATCAAGACATTCTCTTAGTCTCGATAATAAATTCCTCAAAGGCGAAGAAAGCGTCCCCGTGGCTGTATCCCAGAGTAGTGGCCCCAAACGAAAGAATAACCGTTTCTGTTACCTCCAGGCGCACTTTTTCGAAGAGGTGGTGCTAGTATTCTTTTTCTCGGAATCGTGAAACGGCGACCGCATAGAAAGAAGTGACGAAACATTTCATCCTGAATGCGGACAGATCGCACAGGGGAAGCCACCAGACCTGATCTGCGCAAGTAAAAATTCAGAAAGGAAACGGGGCATCGTAATTTTGTGATGGCAACTTCCATGATTCTTGAGTTGGATAAATCGCTACGCCAGGGAAATAAAGGATGCTTGTAATTCCGAGAAACAGTTCTTTGGTCTTGCTTTTTTCTTTTCTTTTCTGGCAGTGCCCTTAACCCCACTTGGTGCGAACTATGAGGATAGTGTTGTCGTGGACACGAAAATGGAAAATCGCTGTTTTGTACATGTGACCCGCTATTACAAACACCCCGCAGCGCATGAGTATTGTTTGTGCCCTGTGATGAAACTTTTATATGAACACCTAAATATCACGCTTGTGTTAGCCTAAGGAAGCGGGACGTCGTTCACAGGTCCTAATCTGAACCCCCTTTTAACTCGTGAAACTTCTAATTTAACCGCAGGAATCCTAACACAATGCTTACGGTAGCCTCTTTAATTCAGAGGAGCGAAGCTGCTGCGGTGGATAATCGATAATACTACTTACAAACCGTATTACTACTTCGATTCAGAACTGAAGCATTACTTTGGTGTATGCTTTATAAGATTATACTACACGACCACAAATAAAGGTTTGTAAGTCGTTTTTTTAATGTGTTTCTTTGATATAAAGAGTACTTGTCTTTTGCTGGGTTCGATGACATACAATCTTTTCCAGTTAGGCATGTATGCCTTGCGCGCTAGCACTAGTACAGGCTAGTGCATTGTGAGACGATGGGGAATAGGTGAGGATTGACTGCACCTGCAGCTCGCCTGTCATGGTGTCACATTAAAGTGCACCAAGAGGCTGGGTTGATCGCTGACAGTGGCGACCGCATGTTTACGACAGACGCGAAATACGAGAATTATCCTCTACCTAGATTTAGCTGCGCTCTGTAGAACCCCCCACATTCTACAGCAGCGCTACAGCTAGCACTACATATTCGCAGTTGTTTCACCGTTCGGAGTAATACTGCAAGTTTGTGATAATGAAGACGCTTCTGTAGCATGGTACGCACTCTCTGAGAAGGTAAGAGATATTGCTGCCAGGAAAAAATGCAATACGTGTTAAAAGAAAACAAAAATGTAATACGAATAAATATTTATTACTAATACCAAGAATAAAAAGTCACAGTTTCGCGGCAAGGGCGAAGCAATGAATGCGATAGCAAGAAACTAATGTTATACGAAGTGAGGCTCGCCAATGGATACTCTCAGTTTCGACAGCGCTCCTGTTACAAAGGCGGCCGAAGCAGTGAAGGAAACTAGCGTGCTTCAAGTGTCGAGCTGTGACACTTGATAGTTCGCGCTCATCTTCTGTTTGTTCGTTTAGCGGCGTCCCTTGAGCTCGAGTGACGTTCGTACGCTCCGTAACATGAGCGCGGACATCACGGTGAAAGCGTGAAGCATCCCTCTTCTCCTCACCACGAGAAAATCGCGCGAGCAGACAGCGGAAGGGCAAGGTTCTCCCTGCGCAAATATAAGAAGAATCGAGCAAGCTCCCCGACGACTTTTAAATGCGCCCGTCGCGCTCCTAGCGCCATCTCGCTGGTAATGAAGAAACGCTTACAAGCGTCTGCCGTCTCCGAGTCTGTCCAGCGGTAAAGGGTGTGTATATAACGCTCGCCGTTAGCTACGTGGAGGATCTGCGCTTCGTGGCGTAGTGGATAGAGCCACTCGCTGCGGAGCAAGAGGTCCCTGGTTCGATTCCGCGCTTCTGAAGCATTTTTCTGAATTATTTTTCTTTGGGGCATTTTGCTTTGGGGCATATATATATATATATATATATATATATATATATATATATATGCGACGGCAAAATTCAGCCGAGACTGTCCATATAATTGCTTTCGCTTTTATGCTGTGTTTTCTTCGTAGTTTTTACTTCCAGCGTTGTTGTGCAAGCACCCTTGGTTCCATTGCAGAAAAGCCGTCATTGAAAATCTGTCTTGTTTAGCGGAACAAGAGCAATAGCCCTGTTGGTAAAATAACGGTAGAAGGAGACACGAATATTTGAAACATAAGAGGTTTTCAGCTCCCTTCTGCGTCTGCGCCGCGCATTGGACAATTGGCAACAAGATTGCGATTGTTATGATTCAACGTGAAAGAAGACGATGAAGACGAAAGGAGGTGCTTTTCGTCCGGCTGGGACGGGAAAGGCGTAGTCCTAAAGGGAATGCCCGCATCGGCAAAGGGTTAGACCTACGGCGCCGCCGTCAGGTGCGCGCATGGTCTCAGCGGCGCGCCCATGTCCAAGACTGTGGGCAAGCCGGCCTTGGCCAAGATCCAACGGGAGCTGCGCGAGATCAGCAAGGACCCGCCGACCAACTGCACGGCGGGACCTGTGGACCCGAAGGACTTGTTTCTCTGGCAGGCCACCATCGTAGGGCCCGACGACTCACCGTTCGAAAAAGGTAGGCGCGAGCCGCGAAGCTCATCTGAAGCATTGACATTGAGCTGAGCCTAAAAACGATTGGAGCTAACGAAGAGACATGTAATAGGAAGAGGGCACAGCACGTCAGTGCCGCTTTATCTGTTTACCTCGTCTTGGGTGAATTGTATCCCATTTGAGCATTCGCTGTTGGAAGCGACAATGGGATGCTTTCAAACTAGTATTAGGGCTCTTAATAAAAGGCGGCCATAGCAGGTTTATGCTTGCACCTTTATCAAGCGGACGTCTCAGAGGCGGCACGAACCTTTCTTGACATGATGTGACGGGCGCGTGCTTTTGGCCATGTAGACACTGATAACATGCTTGTTCTTTTTCTTTCTCTTTTATGCTTTAAAAAGTATGTCAAGTATGTCAGAGCTTGAAATATAATAATAATCGCTGGGCATTTACGTCCCAAAACTGTGGTATGATTATGAGGGACGCTGTAGAGTAGGGTTCCCGAAATTTCGACCACCAGGGGTTCCTTAATGTGCACCTAAAGCTAATACATGGGCCTCTAGCATTTCACCTCTAAAGAAATGCGACCGTCATGCCGGGATTCGATACCGTGACCTTCGGATCAGCAGTCAAGCACGCTAGACCACCAGGGCGCGTAGTGTCAGAGCTTGCCTTTCTTTAAAATGCCACATTTAGAATGTCTCCTTGAGGGCACATTTGAAGGGTTTCTTTAGGTAGAGAATATTGCGGATATATATGAATGCTACGCGTAATCACTGCACTAAAGAGGCATTCATGCAGTGCCAATGACTGCTTAGGTTTCAGAATTTCATTCATCCATGGCGGGCCTCGTTTTCCAATCGCAGGTGTGTTCAAGCTCAAAATTCGCTTTCCCGAGGACTACCCTTTCAAGCCACCCGAAGTGAAGTTCAACACGCGAATCTATCACCCAAACATCAACAACAACGGCTACATCTGCCTGGACATTCTCAAGTCGCACTGGTGCCCGTCCCTGACCATAGCCACGGTGCTGATGTCCATCATGGTGCTCATGTGCGACCCAAATCCGGACGACCCTCTCGTACCCGAGGTGGCCAACGTGTACAAGACGGACAAAGAGGCCTACAACGCCATCGCCAAGGAATGGACCAGACGTTACGCTATGGAGTGACACTGCGTGCCGTATGCGGCAAGCGCGAAGGATGTGGGGAAAAAAAATTGTGAACCTGACAACTCCTCTCTCCCTTGAACTGACCGCATCGGATCAGCGCATCGCTTGTTAGCTTATTGCGACTTCAGAAGCGTTTTACGGTGTGACCTATCCGTTTCATCGCAAAGAACATGTGGTCGTGTAATACCATGCCGTGGCTCACATAACTGTCATTATTCGTCATGACAGGAATGATTAAAATTTAAGTACATCTCACCATCGTGCTCTTTTACTCGTCATACGCGTGCGAGCGTTTGATCAGATTTTGACATGGCATTACGAAGCTGCAAGAATTAAATGATTGGTGTAATTAGGCAATCATGTCGCTTTACAAGTTGTTCTGGACTGTTGCGGTTTCTTTGGAGCTGATTGTTGCACTATACATCTGCAACTGAGGCGTCTATGCGTTATTTGGGTGGAACGTGCTTAGGTTTTCACGGGTAGCCTCACTGATAAATGTCGTTGCGCAGCACAATATAGTGAAGTGCACAGCACAGTAAACAACAGGCACAGCTCAGTTGCATTGATAAAGCGGTGCAGCTTTCTTATGACTAGCGTGAACACCATTAAAAGAATAACGCATTCACCCAACGAGCAGCGGCTACGCGCGATGTGCGATTTGGAAGACCGTAACGAAAGAAAAGCGTGGGATATTTACCGTTTTCGCATCAATTTACTACATCACTCACCATAATGCTTTTTTTATAATGTAAATTAGAGGAACTCTAACTTGACTTTTTTTAGGCTAAACAACCGAAGTTTCCGCATTCATCTTCACTAAAGCGTTCCTAGATGAAGCCTAAAAGCCAAATGGTGGGGTAAAATATTTCGAGCACCAGCGCCTAAACAGCATTTCGCAAGCACGTTGAGGTCCAAATTTGACTGAGTGCTCTATATTTAAGTCTGTAATACTTTTACGCTCATAAAGCGCCTTGGTTCAACAAAAGAAAATAAATGACCAATCAGAACGAATGCATGTTGTATCGTCACTGGATGGATGCACATCTTTGCATATAATGCATTCTATCATGAAGAATTGCTGAAATACTTAAAAGCGTATTTCGTGCTCTCGATGGCCGGAGAAAAAATAATGCTCCAAACAAGCGATGTAACACACCAGACATAAAATGAAAAACCCTGACTCTAGCTTACTTGCAATAAAATATTTAGAAAAGACTATTCTTGGGCGACGCGCTCGATTTATGCTTCGGTGATAGGCCTCCGGCGGGTAATAATATGCTAAGCAGTTGACGTCCTCTGGTTCCAGAAATGAAGATACTTGAAATCTCCATGTATTCTTCGCTAAAAGGTGAAGACGCGTGGCTTTACTGAGACACGCTGCTGCCGAAAAGTAGTCCTACGTACCGTTTGGTTTCCTTATTTTTTCTTGTTTACTAGCCCTTGAAGAAACTCGAGGCCTTCCGGAAAGAAATTGCACTTTATTGCTCACTCCTAATACTTGTGTCAGATAAGAAAAGTTCCTTTCCACAACTTTTGTTTGTGTACTCAAGCAATATTGATATTTTTATTCCGTGGCTCAGTCATTGGTGGCGTCGGCAGTAATGCAGAATCCTTCGAGTCTTGCTTTAAAAAAGCCTGCTGGAATATAGGCTCGAGCATCCACCCCCTGTTTTACGGATTTTTTCATTTTAAAAAAGATTGTAGTTTAAGTAGGTACGTAAAACTTAGGATGTCATCCTAGGCCAAACGCGCTTAAACGTTACACTCTACCTTTATTTTTTGAGCAAAGAAAAAGCAGCCATAAGTAAAGTAGGTCATTTCTCCAACGAAGGAGTCTTCTTAGTTTTATAAGAGCCGCTTTGCAAAAATTTGGTTTAAGGACTTCAAGGGTCTTCATTAGAAGTTATGTCTGAGACATTGCGGTTCAAAGGCACAAACAAGAGTGTTTATGTAGCTCCTAAATAGACTGCGTTTGTAGTCTCGAGAAAAGCATCGTTTCTCCATATTGTCCTCTGTATTTATGCCTTATGCCGACGCAGCGCTGTTTTGTGGGTTTGATTTTCTTATGACACGCCTGCTGGAATATAGGTGTGATGATTATATAACGTCATCACCCACTTCAGCGAAATAACTTGCTGTAGCAGACATGGTACTTGCATTCTAGACGTTTTCTACGGCGTCACAGGTCGATGAGTACGTGTGTAAAAAACGACTGTTTTCCTCTCTCTAGAGCGAATTTGGGCATGTTGGTGTAGCATAGTGAAACACACAGCGCGAAACTACGACGGGGACACAGGAAGGAAACACACACAGCGCTGTGTGTGTTTCCTTCCTGTGTCCCCGTCGTAGTTTCGCGCTGTGTGTTTCACTTCCTCTCTCTCCCTGTGTTTGCGGTTTCTTTGCAACACATAGACATTCAGTCAACAAATACCCCTTATTAAAAATTGACCATTTGTATGTATGTATGTATGTATGTATGTATGTATGTATGTATGTATGTATGTATGTATGTATGTATGCATGTATGTATGTATGTATGTATGTATGTATGTATGTATGTATGTATGTATGTATGTATGTATGTATGTATGTATGTATGTATGTATGTATGTATGTATGTATGTATGTATGTTAGAGATAGTGCAAAATGTGAAAAAGCCCGACAAGGGCTCTTGCTTCTTGCCTGATCAACTCAATAAAAATATCCCTTGGGCATATACCAGAGAAATTCGTTTTAAGGTATTCTTAATGTGACAGTTCTTCTTAAACTGTCAAAAACGGTTATACAGTCTCAGGCTTCGTGAATACCGACATTCATTACTATTCGAGTAGAACAAACCTTGCGGCCTTACAACGACTGCGTTTGCTGCACAAATTGCACCCCGTTAAAAATCTAGCTATGTGTCTTTGAACACACCCAATGTAGCCATCCAACTCACCTTGAAACATCGTAATGCGCAGTGCACAACGAAGAACCCTGCGGCACTTTCTGGAAACAATCGCAGGCTGAACTTACATCTAATCAAGAAGTATTGCCACACCCAGTCTCGTTATATCTCCTGTGGCCGGCACATAATCGCAATAAATAACAAAATAAAATGGTAAAATGTTTCATTACTGCCTTTAACACACTAACAGGCTTGAGGTGGTATGACAGGCATATCAGGAAGAAAAATATTTTGTTATTGTTCAATGACGATTTTGATGCGTCATCAGACAAAGCTGGAGTATTAGGCCCCGCTGAAGCCTTCGTGAACGAACAAGCTTAGATGTTTCAACCAAGGGTCAATTTTAAGACCTCGCCTTTGCCTATGGTCGGACTCGCGAGGCGGGGGCCGCGATCGTTTTCTTAACACACCGTTTGCTGTCCTTTAAGCCTACAATGTGAAGAAATATTATTCTCTGACGTCTTCATCTCGAGACACGCCCCGTAATAAATGCATGATGCCTCAAAGCGCCCGGGAGCTAGCAATACCTTTGTTTTGTATTCACATACATTTTCATTCTTTCAATTTCATCTCGAGCCAGCTTTGGTCACCGGGCCGAGAGAAAATGTGCACTTAAAAAAGCCATGAATAAGTGATGATCAGCTGTCAAAATGGCCCTCAATAGATTACCGGGTGAGGGGCAATCCGCGAATAATAATACTTATTTGTATTTTCTATCGCGCGGAGTATTAGGAGAAGGCCTGAAAGCTCGCTACGTCTTTTGACGCCAACATCCTGACTTTTTTTTTTCGAGATTTAGGGCAGATAAAAAAGAAGTGCCATATTGTTCGGAACCGTCGGTAAATATTTTATGTCCAGAAAGAAGAAAAAAAGACTCACTCCAAGTTATTAATTATTGTCGTAAAAGAAGTAAATTGAACTTTCCATTTTAGAGGAACCACTATTACGTATCGAGAGGACGTCCAAACATAATGACAAAAAATAACATTCTTTTTTCATTATTGAAGCCATTTTCTTGCGTTTTTCTTAACAACGTGATTGATAAAGTGAAACCATAGCAGTATGACTGATAACTGGGCAAGTTGGTATGTATCCATATTTAAACTTTTTAGCACGCACAAAAGACAAGTACAATAAAGAGACACACGAGTGCTAAATCTCAACTGTTCATTTTTGAAAGGAACGATACATATAAGTACCCCGAAATTCGCATATAGCATGTGCGGCGCAAGTCATGTGACACACTGTCAGAAAGGCTAAAAACAATTTTAAAAAAAAAACGAACTCCTTATCTGTTAGAGCCACCGAAGGGTGACTGATGCATTTTTTTTGCACACCAATTGATATAAAAGGCTTCCATAGCTTCACGTGTTAGTTTGTCTTTATCTGCAAACAAGATATCTGTATCATAAAAAACGGGTTCACAGTAACATGATTTACAATGATCAGACAAGTGTGAAAATGTTTCTTTCCCCAGTGAGTTAGCATGCTCTTTGAGCAATTTTTTTAAATTCTTTTTAGCCCTTGTGACAGTGTGTCACATGACTTGCGCCGCACATCATCTATGCTGGTTTTTGGGTACTTATATGGATCGTTCCTTTCAAAAATAAACAATTGGGAGTTAGCGCTCGTGTATCTCTCTCATGTCCTTCTCTTTTGCGGGCGTTAAAAAGTTTAAATATGAAAGTGAAACAAGGCTGTAAAACACACCATAACGACGTCAATTAAAACAAGATCGCTTTAATTCCGCCAACTAATGCAATTAATCACACGTGAACTGAAAACGAGCGTCGTGTACGTTCTTGATCGCGGTTATAACGGCACTGGCTCGAAGTCGTTCCTCGTAGCAGCAACAGATCGTCAGGAAGGCGACTGGATTTATCTGGTCTTCTTCGCGAATCAATGAGCGTGGAATTAACGACTCGCTTTTGCAGAAGCAAGAAGCAGGTCGTACGCGTCTTTCGCGTCTCTCGTTTGCTGACTAATTAAAGAGACCGGAGCAGTCTGATACTCGCTGCCACAAGTGGGATGGATAGAATTCGTTATTCGCACTCGATCTGTCGCCGGTACTTCTGTCGTAGACATGTCGTGTTGTACATCTATACTGGAGTCGGACAAAGTGCGACCTCTGGCGTTAAAGTCGTTGCTATATAATCAATCTCTCTTACATTTGCCGCCTGCTGTTCGAGGAGGTTAAGAGAAGATAACTGAGCCGGGTCTCGTAGAACACGCTTCCTATGGAAACAAAACAAAAAAAGGAAGCTACGACGCAGTTTGTATGAGAAGTCATGTCACGCGATTAAAAATTTCTTTTGTTTTTTTTTGCGAATGCGAGAATGTCGTGACTCGCAGCGCGTCCAAGAAAACGCGAGTGTGCCAAGTGAACGCTGTACTTGTGATATTTTTACGTTGCCACTTAATGGCGAGTGGATAGGTACCAATGGAAGAGGGGAAAAAGAAAGACTAAAACGGGAGCCCGTACGTGGCATTGTATGGTGTGCATGAAATCGTTGGGCGATAAACGCAGTAGCATTGTATTCACAAATAAGTTAACCAGGCTGTCCGCGTTAGACGCGCTAATTATGTTGTCTCTCTTTCACTTCGCAAACACAAACTTAGAGCAGGAATACCATGCATGCAGCTAAATTAGTTCCATCTCGTCGTTAATTGAACGGATAAGGTGGCCTCATAGTGCCGAAAGCAGGAAATCGAACTTCACTTTAGGAGTGTCCTTCGCGCAAGTGAGCTGGTGGGGCTGGTGGCGTGACATATTCAATTCATGCGGGGTTCCACACTTCACAGTGAACGATATGCGCTGCATGTGACGACGCGTAATGGAAGAACTCGGAAATAAAAAAAAAATATATGGCAGCTTTGCACTATTGGTGCCAAGCCTGAAGGAAGAGCGGTGCTGGGGGTGGCCTTCCTTGTTTGTCTTCATTTACAGTGAAAGCTGTTATGAGATCATTTCACCGGCCGTTTTTGGCGCCGTAGTTGTCCGCCGCCGCCGCTGCCGCCGCCGCCGCCGCCGCCGGTGTCCGTAACCAGTATCGCTCGAAATAAGAGAAAAAAACGAAAGAAAAATTTTCAGGATGGAACGAGGTTCGAACCTAGGTCCTCTGCGTGGGAGCCCAGTATTCAACCTCTGAGCTATGCCGGTGCTTGAAACTGCTTTGCAAAAAGGTCCTATACAGGCTTCATGTCGGGAAGGAACCACATTAGCATATGCAATATAGCGTGGTAGAAGAGTAAAATAAGCACCAAACGGTCGCACAACGCAAATTCTGCAACCAGGCGCCACACAATGCGAATCGCGCAACAGTAGGTTGTTGAATGCGTCCAACCCATTACAAAGGGCTCTGCCATAATTCTTCGTCGTCATCAGGCACAGCATCAACAAAGTGCGCATAATGCCTTACATGCGTTTAGCAGGTACCTCGGCTCTCCGTAGAATGACGAAAAATGGCACAGTGCCTGCTGCCCTACTTCTCGAAAATTACAATGATTTATAGCGTAGTGGGTTCCTCGCAAGTGCACTTGTATTGGTTGCCAAGGAAGCCCATAAGCGCATGATCCATTTCCAGGGGGTGTCAGTAAAGTTACAATGATTTAGAGCGTAGTGGATTCCTCGCAAGTGCACTTGTATTGGTTGCCAAGGAAGCCCATAAACGCATGATCCATTTCCTGGGGGTGTCAGTAAAGTTACAATGATTTAGAGCGTAGTGGATTCCTCGCAAGTGCACTTGTATTGGTTGCCAAGGAAGCCCATAAACGCATGATCATTTCCTCGGGGTGTCAGTAAAGTTACAATGACTTAGAGCGTAGTGGATTCCTCGCAAGTGCACTTGTATTGGTTGCCAAGGAAGCCCATAAGCGCATGATCCATTTCCTCGGGGTCTCAGTAAAGTTCTTCGACTCCCCCCCCCCCCCCGTCTCTCTCCGACGACAACGTATGTTATACAGCATGACGGGAGAGGGCAACAGCGACCGGGCGTCACCCAATGCAAATTACATAACTGGTGGGCCGTTTAAACTTCCAACCCATTACAAAGGGCTGAGCCATAATTCTTCATCGTCATCAGTCGTCGCGTCAACAAAGTGCACATGATGCCTTTCTTTGTCTTTCTGTGCTGCTCTGTGTTCTTTCTCTCTCTTTCTTTCTATTTCGATCTTGCTCTCTGTTTTTTCTATCTATTTTTCGTGTCGGTTTCTTTATTTCTATCTCTTTCTATGTCTTTGTCTGCTTTCTATCTCTTTATGCGTTTATTCCCTTTATTTCTCTTTATTTTTATCTTTATCTTCATCTGAAACCTTTTTGCACAGATTTATGTGATATGACGTTTCCCAGATTGAACCGCTCCCTCTTTCAGAAAGCGAATTTGTGAGGTTTTGCTGAGGAGTGGCGCTGTAACCCTGGGCAGCAACTTTCACTATCGACATTTTATTATTTCCCACTTCTTTATTTTTTTGCACTTGTGTTGCAGGTTTGAGTACACGCCATTTTACATCGGCTTGTGCTTTCTCAGAATACTTTATAAAATGCAACGGGCGTTATTTCAAAACACTGACACACGCTAGCCCTCATTTCACAAAAGAAAAGGCCAACTATTCGGAGTAGGCGCCGTCATCGCGGTGGAAAGAATGGCAAGCACTGGTTTTTACGTCAAAGCCGCTTGGCTGTCATTAGGATGCCGATTCTATTCTTTTCCTGACGTCCTATATTTTCCATTGAACTTGACAAAGTCTCCCACCTTCCTCTTACTCGATGAGGCGATTTATTCAAGAGTAGGTTGCTCTAAGATGTCCCAGCAGTTGCAGGCGTGAAGTTAAAAGCATATAAACTCCTGTTGATTAGATTATACTTATAGGCGTGAAACGTGCACTAAATAAAAACTGTACAGTACAAACCCCGACTGCGAGTTTATATATAGCAAGATATGTACGCGGCACTTCTTAGAAAAAAGGAACCAGCAAAGCTATCTACAGTGCTCGCGATAAAATAACCAACGGGAACGGATCATGTAATGGGCGCCACAGTGGAATAATGGCACCAATGTACATTGGTACTAGCAGCAAAAATTCCGCGTTCGGGTTCCGTTCCGCACCTTTCCCGCGATTGGTGCTCACACTAAGCCTCTGCCGGTAACAAAAGGTGTCAAGATCCGCCCACCAGGTATGAGATGACGCCGCTGTATTCACTCGCACAGCGGCCCCCTTCCATCTCACCATGGGCACCATCTCTTCCCCGTTTGTTTGTTTTTTTCGCTCTACTCTTCCATCCTCGTGAAAGCCTCCTTTTATCCCGTCATTAACACAATACCTGCCGCATCCGTCCGTCTTCCTTATCCTGCTTCTCATCTCGCAGCGCTATCACTCCTCCCTCCTATAGATATCCTTCTCTCTCTCTGTCCGCCTTCTGCCACGTGACGACCGGGTGGATCTTTCGCGCCCATTTTCCTTAGCCCGCGCGGCGCTTCTCTATCACCAATTCGGGACTCCCCCCCCCCCCCCCCCCTTCCTGGGTGCCTGACGCCACCCTACCCATTCCGCACTGTGACGCTGCGCGAGCGACTGGCAGGCGCTTGGGCGTTTGTGATTTGGGTCGTAAGCACTTCGGCCGGTGATCCATCAATGTCACTTTGCGCTGAGGAGAATGGAAGGCTCTGTCGCCACGACGAACGGAGCTCGCGCAAAACACAGCCAATGAGAGAGCGCCGACATCAAACGCAATCGGCCAAAGGAACCGCGCCCCAATAGCGTTCACATAGAGGCCGCGTTGCTTTTCTTGGCGTTGCTCTCCGATCATCGGTTTTCTCAGCGCCCGCGCTCGCTAGGATTCCTTTTCTCAATGTTCCTTATTTGCGTTCTTATATTTTTGCGGCGTTCTGCGGTTGCCGCGGATCTCGGGGTTCGCGTTTCTCAGTTCCTGCGGCAGACTGTTCAAGGTAGTAGTGGCCGATCTCTGCGACTTATGGACTAGAGGTTGTCTATTTCCCGATCATCCTGTATGAACTGTCGTTCGGGTGTAATAATGGCGCGAGAAGATATACACATATTACGAATGAGTACCTCGCACACAGCGGACACTTCGGTGCCGGGGCCAAGTGGATTTAAGTCCTACTATGGAAGAGTCCGCCCCTTGCTTGACGAATAGCTTTCCTTATGTCGGTAAACGAAACAAAAAAGAACTCGCATCGTGTATAGTTCCCGTTCACATCCACGTAGGCGACACTTGGAAACCCCTCGTTTCTCAGAGCAGCTGTCGTTCGATGCGATCGTTCGTTAGTGGCTCACCACACATTAATCCTGTTGGGTCGGTGTCGTGACCAGTAGCACGCACATTAGCGACGAGAACGATCCGTTCCGTACTCTGAAACCGGGAAAAAGCCGTTTCTATAGCGTTGCCGTGGCTTTGTGGGCACTCGGGCATTTGTTTCCCCGAGAGCGTGACTACTGAATTGATCGAATACGGGTACCAATATAGAGTGCCGTTTGATAAAGTATTGCCCAACAACTTTGTGGTGTTCGCTTATCGAGCTTGCTTTTGTCCCTCGTAACCACAGAGAGATAGCGGGCTGAATGGATCCCACCAAAACGACAATAAAGTCGCGTCTGATGGCTGTGTAAGCGACGCGCACGAAACGCGTGGTCCATTTGCGATGAGCAAATAGAATGCGATTCGATAAAAGGATACTACACGACCTCATCGTGTTTACTTATCGTGCTGGCTTCTGTCCAACACAAACAGCGAGAGATAGCGAATGCATATGAATACAAAGATAAGAAAGGGGTGCTTAATGACTGTATAGGTGACACGCATGGCACGTGTGTTACTCTCGCGACGTCCCACGGGAAGGCGATCACAACAACATGTGCAATTCAACCAAACCTAAAAACACTTGTTTACTGTTTAGCAGAACGTCAGTACGAAGGTTGGAGGAAGAGCCATTAGAAGAAATTCTATGGCTGACTAGCTCTATTCTGCCAAATATAAGCCATAATCACGCACTTATGCACGTGTATTGTTTGCCATTATCATCGTCCCCCATCAGCGACCCTACTACACCACTCGACAGACACTCATCAGTCACTATTCGTATACTTCCTTACGCCGCTGGTGACTAGAAGTAGCCAAGGTTAATCGAAACGGACGAGCAGTACGAGTTGAATCACAGCAGAGGCTTCTCGCCTGAGAGATCATCAAGTCAAAAGTAAGAAGTTCGGCAGCATTTTGCACTCTGTAACACTTGGTTATTAATTGTTATACAACCGGCAAACAGACTTCTTACACGACACAAACAATCGCAATGTGAGAGACTCACCTCGAATTGTCTTGACGTCTTCAGCGGATTGCATTGGCCCTCTAAATATATTTATACTATATGACATCCTAGAGCGCGTAACGCAGCCTGATAGTGTCTGAGTATTTAGTCGCTCCGGTTATATATGGGAACTGCAGCCGCACCTGACGCAGATGTGAACAGCACTGGACAGGCAGCCAAGAAACACTGTGACGTCAACATTTTTTCGTCCAAAGACCGCATCGTACAGCCTTGGGCTCCACATCCTAGCAACCCTGCTTGCTTGTGCGAGTTCAGATGGCCACGTCACCGTCGAATTTCCTCACGAAACGACGCAAAATTGCTCGGATCAACATCGAATGGATCGAAGCGCGTTATTTTCGTATCTTTCATTTCATTTTGCTTTTCAAAAAGACGAATCTGTTTTGGGAACGATGAAATCGCTAGTGTAAGACGCCGACACGTTTTATTACTCGGTGTTGAGCGATCGAAACAACCTTTTTCTAGGCCCCGAGTACAAGTACACCTACGTCGGTCTCTTTTTCGTTTTCTTCCATGCATCTATCGTACAGTTGTGTTTCATGTACCAGGAGTTCCCGTGCACGGAGATGGGAAGGTCTCTCCTTTTCTCACTCGTCCCTTAGAACTTGTGTCGATGATTGATGGTGACGGATCAGCGTAATCACGTTCCTGCATAACACGGGGTAAGAACATATCGAACTCCCTTTATTGAAAACGTATACGTGTTCGAATGTTCCGTGCGAACCAAGAGGGAAAGAGACGCAGATGGCGCGGCAACAAAATCTTAGACGAGCCGTTGAGTTTTGTATTAGGTTTATGCAAAACGACGGTGCAAAGAAGCGCTCGCCGAAGATGCCAGAAATATACTAGTCTTTAAGTTCATTTTAAATAGAGCAGATGCACTCGTCACTGACAAATGCAGCGAAATACCGTCCGTCTGGTGTATAACTGGCTATGATTACTTTCGATTATCACTTTTCTTTTAGACATGGCCAGGACATTATGAATTTTTTAATCGCAACTTTGTTAATGCTTGTCAGTGTTGGTTTGGTAGCAGCGCAAGAAGACAAGGACGGAAGGGGCACACCGTGTAGATCACTGAAACCCTCTGAAATCATCCGCGTAATGAAGACACAGGCAGAACAGCAAGCTTTGACGACATCACTATCATGGCTGTTGAATAGTACCTACACGAAGATCTAGAAACTAGTATATGGGTTAAGGTCCCTTGTGACTCTGACCTAGACTTGTACACATTACAGAAAATAAGTAACCGATTACAATTACAATTACGTCCTTTAAAAGAAAATTGATTACAGTGGTCAATTACAGCCCCAGAAAAGTAACTGAGCAATTACAGAAACGTAAGCGATTACTTATGCGTTACTTTTCTTCAAAATTTTGTTGCCGTAGCACAGTGACAAAAGTCTACTCAAACTACAACGAAGCTCTGTGGCTTGCATGATAGATAGAAGGCTGGAGGTTTGCGTGAAGGCTGGGAGGCTTACTGTGGCTTCTGTGATGTAGAAATTCTATTCCTTCATTCTTTGATATAGTGTTACACGTTGTTAACTTTCAACAGTTCTTTTTCAAAGTTGTCGTCACTGATCCTTCCATGTTCCCTCGTTAAGAGGTGAGCTGCTGCACTGAACACTCTATGAGTGCATGCGCTGGAGGAAAGGGTGGTGTTATAGCGTAGGCACGCCTTGCGCACCAGCTGGTAGTTGCGCAGTGACTCGATTGTAGTCTCCATGTCCGCTATTGAAGCGCCGGGCTTCGCTGCTGCTGGCGCTCAGGTAGGGCGTTGCAGGTAAGGCCAATGAAAAGGTGAAAAAAAAAAAAAAACATGGCTGATCCCTCCGTCATAAGAATCGGTATAACACGAAAGTGAAACGTGTCTTCACAGAAGTAGCGCTTATTGTGTAGTGATATATGAGAGCCTGTGCAATGTCTATTCGTGTTTGGAAGCTACAGCACCGTTTTGACGTGGATGCACCCATGTTGACGGCATGTCTCTATCGCGACGACTAACGCCCATGATCATGATTAAATCGTTGTGGTAGCTGACGTTGTGAACATATATTTGGACACAGCAAATCGTGAATCCCGCGTAAGGATGATATCAACAAGCTCATAATCAACATTGGTACCCGGTATGCACTTCTTCAAAGCGCCGTCAATTAAGGAGAGAAACGGCACTGTGTGCGCTTTCTAGCAATGGGTGACCGACGCCTGCGCTCATGCATACACTATCACACACTACGCTTCAGCAACACGGGAGGTAGAGGTTCGTAGCCCGAGCCGCAAACGCGTGCGTCCCGCTGTGCTCTGTCTCGCAGGCGCTAGTCTCACTCCACCAAGGCACGACATTCGCCCGGCGAAATCGCGTCCTTTCTGCAACGCGTATTGCAGCAGTTTTGTTAGTCGGTGCTCTCGCAATCGAAGCAGTCAGTGGCGGAGAAATCCCGTTGGTGCATGTGGAAGCTGCACTACTCCGATGAGGCGACGCACGCTAACACGAAGCGAAAGGCAAAGAAAGAACGTAACCAACGTAACTGCGTCAAGGGTGCCTCGGCGACGCCAGCGCGGCCAGTGTACCTCGCTCGTATCGAGACGCTGTAACCATGACCTCCGATATCGCGCGCAATCTCGGAGTAAGCACTAGTAAGTGTCGATCGTGAAGCATTACTTCTTTTCACCTCTCACAGACGGCGGCACCGCCCCGCTCCGCGCCGCCTACCTACACCGCCAACAGAGAGCACCGTGCAAAAGAGAATGTGTGAAAGATATAACGCGCGTTCGCGCCGTGTCCAGCTCTGCCGAGTTAGCTTAGTCGGTAGGGCGTCGGGCGCTTGCCGTCGCGGCCGCAAGGTTGTGGGTTCGATTCCCAGCGGGGGATCTTTTTCTTGGTTTTTTTCTTTCTCGCCCGTTGGCGTCCATTTTATCAACGTCATATCCCTGACGGATATAGTTGATGATGGACCCCGGCATAAAACACTTTCGTGTTAAAATAGGCTCTGTAGGGAGCACCCGTCTGTTAGGACGGAGGCTCCCCGGGGGTCCCTACAGAGCGGTCGAATATTTTTTCGGACGAGAACTGCCGTAGAAGACTGTTTACAACTTGGTTCTGAAAAAAAAGTGATTGACTACCGGTAATTAACTACAAGCAAATGTAATTGAATTACCTGGAACGTTACAGTTTCGAAAAAGTAATCGATTGTATTATAAAATTACAAGAAAATGTAATTGACTACATGTAATCGACTACTCGTAAGGCGTTACGCACAACTCTGCTCTGACCCTCTTGAAGTCGATACCATCATGTTAGTACGGGTGCTCGACTTAGAGACGTTTTCTTGAGAGCGCCATAAAGACTGTCTCAGAAGTTTTTAAGAGAAGGTAACAACTAATTGTCCATCTGTTATCGTCACTAAACAGCAAGAGTGGTAGTATAGATAGTTTATTTCATAGCTTAGCTTCATCAGTAAAATAGTAATGCAGGAATAATTAAGAAATCTTAATGCTGCAGAGTAAACTTTAAAAAAAGGATTATCTACAATACGTACAAAATAGATAAATTAACTTTAGGGTGCTTTTAAGCGGGAAGCGTAGAATATACGTCCTTGAAACACTATTTGCATGAGACCTATAGGTCTCATGCATGTATACATGTGCGCCGAAACAAGCGGCTATTGTGAAAGCTGCTGAGAAGAAGCCTGCAATCGCACCATAAGTGCTTCCACTGCTTGCAATCTTTGAGGAACATATGTAACAGCGCTGTCACGCATTAATTTCATGATCTAGCTGAGTGTAAAAGGAAACGTAAGAGTACTTATTTTTCAACAACGTAAAGAAACAACAAAACGCCGCTTCGCCACAGCACGATACCTCACAAGAACACGAACATGCACGTTCATCGTAGAATAAAGGACCACCCCAGAAAGAGAGGCACGAGAGTGAGGTCCATACGATGCAGTAGAACAGAGTGGAAGCTTCCCGAAGAGCCACGATCGGCGCAAAAAAGGCGCTAAAGAAAGAAAAGGAGAGATGGAGAATGAAAGCTACAGAGAAAACGACACGACACTGCCTACCTACTTCAGCGTCCAGTGCTACAGAAAATCTTAGACATGCAAGAGATGAGCAAGAAGAAGGCCGTGTCGTGCGTCCGGCATAAAATAAACCCTACGACCGAAGCAGGAAGTATGGACTAGAGTCAGGGAGGTACACTTCCTACGGATGTGTCGCGTAGCGCGGGCATTTTTGAGTACAGTGTACACACGAGTCCAGCCGGCTCATCCCTCCTGTTTGAGGAAGTCGGCGAAGCACGCGGTTCAGCGTGGCGCTTCAATGGCCACGCGGAGGGGAGGGGAGGGGAGGGGGGGGGAGCGGGAGGAGCGGGCAGCGAACGCCTCTCCAAGTCGAGCAAACTTGTTCAGTGCCCGCGAAACGTAAATCTCGGTGCCCGCTTCTCCCCCGTGCTTCGTATTCCGTCTCCTACTCCTCCAGCTGCCGCCGCTCCAATGGCCACAGTTTGCGCTGTCACACCGCCGCCAGTTGGCGTGCCCGACTGTATCGAAAGGTGGGCGCGTATAAAAAAACTTAGCTGCGTCGCGCTGCTCGAGACCGTACCGCACACACTCGACTCAGCGTTGCCGCCGAAATCGAAGCATCCGATAGCGTGCGGAGAGAAGTGAACTAAAAAAAAGTTCCCAGGAAAATAATAAAGCGGCTCCCGTGAAGTGGCCATAAAGTCTCGTGCCACCTCGTGGGCCGATCCGTGACTTTTAAAAATAAATTCTCCGTCTTCCTCTCTCTCTCGAACGACTGCGCTGGCGCAGTTCGACGCCAGCGCCACCCTCGTGTCGCGAGTCGGGGGAGAAAGTGTCGCGTGGCCCTGGCGGTTCACGCTACTCCCGAGGTTAAATTTGCAAAGCAGATTCGAGCGCCCAACTCTGTGTACGCGATAAGGTAAACAGACTGCGCTCGCGGAAATGCTGACGCGTGCTGGACGGTCAGTACGGACGGATCGGTGGCTGCGTGCGATGCGGACGGCTCTTTTCACGCTTGGTCTCGGCTATACCGCCCCCGAATGTTACGTAAAGGCTGGCGGTATACACTAAGGCCGTCATTTCGTACTGCAGCACGCCGCGGCCATTTCTCCGTGTCGCATTATTCGTGTCACGGGGCAACTGTTGAATCGGTCCGTCGATGGTTTCGGTAGACGACAGTTTTTTTGGTTTCAGCGGTATCGACTGTCTGCCGAAAGTCGTTAATGCGAGTGGCCTGCTTTTTCTTTGGAAACGATCGAATGCACTCCCTTTCATAAACATTTAAATTTAGCGCTCGTTCATTTTAAATTTTAGTTGTGGTTTTACATCGATCTCCGAACTGCTTCTGTAAAGCATTTATAGTAAAGCGAAAGTTCACTTGCCTCTACCATGCCGTCTGGCCTAGATTTTTGCTCGGTAGATAACATTTAAAAATTATGCAGGATGTCCCAAATGTCACGCAGCACGATTTTAAAAGAAGAGGAACGTCGTTACGGGAAGCGCACCTGGTGTACACTGTTCCCAATGTGCTGCAGTAGCCACTACCAATTTTTTCGTTAATGTGGTTTAGTTAATCATTCCTAATTATGTTTTAACTCGACAAATGCTCAACTGATCATTAAAATGTCAATGAGGCATATGTAGGCACGTTCAAATTACATCTAACTGCGCTATTTTCAACAATGTACTAATTACGTGCTCGCTTTTTTTGGCTAATAAAGAAAGCCTATCTCCGCCACTACGCGGCTGAGCGTCGAGGCGAAGCCGGCTTGTGATGCCTTACGTGGAAAAGCCCACCGCGGCCGTCCGGCCCGCCGCCATATTCGGTCCAGCGCGGCTGAAGCTGTTGCGGCGCGGTGTTGATTTTATGCGGAGTAACGCATGTTTTACGCATTGCGTGCGCTTTTGCAGCCCCGAATGAAGCATACCGTTGTTCTCTAACTGATTAAGAAAGAAATAGCGAAAGTTTGCACTTGCCAACACGCGCACGCGCGCGTGCAAACGCGATAAAGAAATGCGAAGTGCGCGGCATTTACGCGCTCGGTTGTCGGCATTTATTAAATGCGAAGCATTTCTTCTATCTATCTATCTATCTATCTATCTATCTATCTATCTATCTATCTATCTATCTATCTATCTATCTATCTATCTATCTATCTATCTATCTATCTATCTATCTATCTATCTATCTATCTATCTATCTATCTATCTATCTATCTATCTATCTATCTATCTATCTATCTATCTATCTATCTATCTATCTATCTATCTATCTATCTATCTATCTATCTATCTATCTATCTATCTATCTATCTATCTATCTATCTATCTATCTATCTATGGCTTGGAGCTCTCCTGTCCGTTTCGCTTATGGGTTGTATACCAAAACTGATATAGCATAAGATGACTGTATGCCGAATATAAATGACAGGTCATAACACGAAAATCATTAGAGGAATTTCATGAACCGCATGATTCACACGCCATTGTCTTGATGATTTTGCCGCCCTTCGTTAACTTTATATATACCACAATTGGTATGGCGTGACAAGAGTGTATGACGAACATGAGTGACTGGTCCTAACGTGCAAATCACGACACGCATGTCATGTACAACATGATTTACATGATATGGTCTCGGGGCGCTCGCGGCCGTTTAATTAAATCGATATATACCAAAATTTTTATGACGAGACATATTCTGTATGACGAACGTAAATTACACACGTTAACATGAAAATCATGAATTGCATGTCATGTACCGTATGATTTACATGCCACGCTCATGGCGGGTCGCGGCCCGTTCGCTAGCTTGATATGCACCAAAATTTTGACTGTGGCGCGTGACTGTATGACGATCGTAAATGACACGTGGTAACATACGAACCGGCTGCGAGTACACCATGAGCGTGGCAAGTAAGTCATGCCATTTATGATATGGAAGTCATGATTTTCATGTTGCCAACAGTCATTTACGTTCATTTACGTTCGTCATACAGAAATGTCTCGTCATAGCAATTTTTGTATGTATCCATTTCATTAAACTGCAGTGAGCGCCCCGAGATATCATGTAAATCATGTTGTACATGACATGCGTGTCATGATTTGCACGTTAGGATTAGTCACTTACGTCCGTCATACACTGTTGTCACGCCATACCAATTGTGGTATATATAAGGTTAACGAAGTGGCCGCAAGAGCACCAAGACAGTGGCGTGTAATTCATGTGGTTCATCACATGCACGTCATGATTTTCATGTTATCACCTGTCATCTTTGCCAGCTTAGATCATATGCTCTGGCGGTGCCCTGCGTTACGGGTTCAAAACGTTACATCGTCAAAGTGGGATGCTGCGCTACGCAGTACGGATTTCAGGACGCAGCTATGGGCAGTCCAACGGGCCCACGACGTGGCGGACAGGTTAGGCCTATCTGTCCCGACGTGGGAGCGGCCCGCTACGTGCTAGTTCACGCCCCGACGGACCTAAATAAAGTTTTTCCATACCATACCATACCTGTCATCTATATTCCTCATACAGCCGTGTTACGCCATATAAATTTTGGTATACATCCCATAAGAGAAACTGGCAAGAGAGCTCGAAGTCGTAGATAGATAGATAGATAGATAGATAGATAGATAGATAGATAGATAGATAGATAGATAGATAGATAGATAGATAGATAGATAGATAGATAGATAGATAGATAGATAGATAGATAGATAGATAGATAGATAGATAGATAGATAGATAGATAGATAGATAGATAGATAGATAGATAGATAGATAGATAGATAGATAGATAGATAGATAGATAGATAGATAGATACGTTTAGGTCACAGAAGTTCGCTAAGAAATGCTTTGCATTTAGTTCCCGCTGGGAATAGCAAAGAGAGCTTTGCCCGATTCCCGCCGGTTGCTCCTTTCAAAAGTGCAGCACCCAGGCATTCTTTGATACCTTGACAGGCTTGTGGTTTAAGTAAAAACGATAACGGATGTTGAATAACGTTCCTGCACGCTTTTCTCAGGCTATAAAAGCAATCGCCCTCCAAAGCGCCGTGCGTCGGCGGCTGGGAGAAACTAGCGCGGCGAGCGAGCTGGACTATTTATGCGGCGAAGAGAAAAGGAATGCGGCACTTTTGCCGTTCTAGTGACTTTAGTGCGCATCAGGAAGCAGCGCCCTCAAACAGGATCACTGTGAGGTAGCAAGTCAAGACTACGCTCCCACCTTTCGCGGGTAGGAGCGTAGTCACGTGTTATTTTTCAAATTTCGCGTGCTTTCGTTATCAGCCGGAAGAAATGAGGACGAAATTAGTACGTCGCTGAAAATAGTGCAGTTAGATGTCATTTGAGCATGCCTACATATGCCTTATTGACATTTTAATGATTAGGGGAATGTTTCTCGAGTTAGAAACATAACTTGTAGTAATTAACTATACCTCATTAATTAATAAATTAGCAGCGGCTACTACAGTATACTACAGTTTACCGGGAATAATACGCACTAGGTGGGATTCGCGTAACTGAGTTCATCTTTTTGTACAATCGTGCTGCGTGATATTTGGGACGCCCTGTATATATACGAAGCATTCTACATATATATATATATATATATATATATATATATATATATATATATATATATATATATATATATATATATATATATGCGAGTGGAGACGGCCCTGTTCTGTGATATTACAAATTAAAATACGTTTGAACGCTCTAAATGTAACGGAAGATGTTCGCTCATAAAATTGTCTTAAGCACACGAACCCTTTCGTGAACGAAAGCTATGTATTCGCAACTTTCAGCTACGGTGGCGCCGCCACGCGGCAACCGGTGAAAGCCACGTTCCGGTGATAGAACGAAAACTTGCCTGGCGACAACGTGCGGGCTGTGCTTCGTCGTCGGTGTGTCCTGCAACTTGTTGTGCGTGTGGCCAGTGAATTACGATCGATTTTGTAAGTGCAACATTGTGGAACCTTTTGCGGTTCAGTAATGGGTAAACAACACAAGATAAATCGCGTGTACTGCGTGCCAAAATGCTCAAACCGTATACTGTGAAAGGCGTCGTAAACGTGGCTGGTTTTCCCTTGGACCGGCGGCAGAAAAGGCAATGGGATATCCACGTGCGCATCGGGAAGCTTGTCACACAGAAAATGATGGTTTCCATCGTGCTTCTCAAATCGGCTGAATTTTGGGACGCAACTGAATTCCTCGGATATTACGTGCCAATACCACGATACGATTATGGGACGCGCTGTAGTGAGGAGCTCCGAATGAATTTAGACCACCTGGGGCTCTTTAATGTGCTCCTAAATCTAATCACGCAGGTCATCTTTTGCATTTTTCCTCCATCGAAATGCGGCTGCTGTGGCCGGGAATCAAACCCGCGTGAACATGCACCGCAACACCTTACGTACTGCGCTACCACGGTCCTGGGAAACAGCAGGGGAGTGCTCTTTTTTTTGCTTTATTTAGAAGACGACGGTCAATAAAACTATGCCTTCTCGAGCGAAAACCACATCAAAACAGCCTGCCGCAACTGACACCAGCGAGCGGCTGCTGGGCAGACGCCGCTGCCGTCCGCGATCGAGCGCGAGCACGCCGTAGAGTGAGCACATTTTGCTAACACGACTGATATTGTACTCTTATGTCAGGCGTCGACATATGCAATCAGTTTTCTCGACACCCTCAATATTAAGAGCAAAGGTGGAAGCGAAGCAAGCCGGTTGGGTAAGACGGCCTGCAGTGTCACTGCTTATCTGCGAATGCATCGCAGGTGCCTTCGCATCGTGGTTCCCGATCTCGCGAGTGGTGTGGACGCCGGCGCTTTTTTTGATAAGTGCCACACTGGAAGCACCGCATTATTGAATTAGAAATTAGTTTGCATGATAAAATAATTGTTGCACATCCTTTCATGCCACCGATAGCGGCGATACCGGCAAATACCTCGGCATCCTCGGACATGATGATGGGAGCGGTGAGGAACCGAGCAGCGGCACGACGTTGCCTGTCGCCCGTGCTGCTGCCACTATGGCTATGGGCACCGTGCATACGTTAGGAGCCGCCACAGTCGCGCGCTGCCTCCAGCGCCAAAGCGTCCACGGCAGCAGATCTGGCGGGATAAGGGAGCAGACAACGCAGGCGGCGGCAAGCCACTGCGTCGTGCATTGGTGCTTCGCTTGAGGCGTTTCCTTTCCCGTTTGCTTCGAAAAGACGTCAAATTGTTAGCAGCTGTCCGAGAACGTAGCGTTAGCGCGGGTGCTTCTTTTCGCCAGACCTCGTGTATCCTCAGGCGAACGCGGCAACATTAAATGCATGAGCTGGCGGAAGACAACGGAGGTGACGAGCCCGTTGAGCGAAACTGCGCACGTATAACGCGTGCCGCCTCGCTCACTAAACAATCACAGCTTATCACCCTCGGGCTAACGCGGCAGCGAACTCAGCGGCAGCTTGAAACTGGCGATACCAGCAATTGCACTGTCACGGCCACTGAATGAAAAAATGCTTTCCATCGAACGGCCATGGCGCTGCATTCACTGCGCCGACTTTCTCAGTGCAGCCGAGTTCGTCGTCGTGGCTCGTGTTTTGCTGCCATGGCACTGCAAAGCGTGCCAATTATTATCACTTTTGGATTCAGAGAGCTACGTGATATAGTTTCCTCCGAGGAGCTGACCTGAAGAAGGGCAGGGACCTCCTCGAAGCGGGGCACGTTCACGGCGTCGTGGAAGAGGTGTTGCTCGGCAGATCAACAATCACGGGCAAATGCAACCCCAGAAAAAAAAAAATCTATTTACAAAACTCACTTTTGTCGTCGAACGAGTGCGATCCACCGTTCACGCCGATTCCGTTCATGTTCTCTAAATGGAAACCGGTAAAAACGCGTGCCCAGAGAATTCCTCTAGGGGTTATTGCACCCAACAACGCAGCAATTATTCCTGGAGTTCGGCATTCTACGAACAGCGGAACCGGCACAAAACGAGCTGCCTGCGGAAATACCTCGCGCCGTCACAGCGGGAGCGTGGAGCGAGCAGGGGTGCAATCGCGGAGCGATGTTGTGTGTTATATTATTCTTATCGTCCACCACCTGCGGCTGACTGATCGCGTTTATAACGCGGACGTACCGTCGCTCTGGTCACTAGCCAAGCGCGAGAAGCACGAAAAGTGTAGTCATCGTAAAAGGCATAGTTCCTCGACTTCACCCCATTGCGAGCGCGTCAGAGCATCCCGCCAAATCTGCGCTTCTTGCCGCTAGGGACGCCGAGCGGAGTTACGTCTGCACGGAGCCTATACGGCCGTGCGATCGCCGGACCGGGCGGATGAGAAAAATCTGCCGAGTTTGACGAACGCCGGACGCTCGATCCGGCGACCCCGTAGTGCGAAACATCCCCATTCCGGCTGCTACACCAGCGCGTAGGACGTCAAATCGGATGCAAAATCGTGTCCTGCGTCTCGCAGTTTATGCTCTCAAGCGTGAGCTACTGCATGCATGGGAAGTTCAATGCGGTGGAAAATTATCCTAGCCGGCAAGCGGCAGCAACCAGCGACTACACATACGGCGATCACTCCGTGTGTGCGGGTGATCACCGCATGGACAGCCATATTGGATCTCTTGTGGCGCCCCCTATAGTTGCTGAAAGTTGCGAATACTGCGTCTACATTCGTATCGTTTCCTTTTATTTGCACTTCTTCCTTGATTCAACAAGTTTTCTACCACTGTAAGGATAAACAACTTCCGAATATCCTCAGTCTGACGCCTACCTGCTTCGAAATGGTTCAATATGACGATACATTTAATGAATTTCCTTTTGAGCATCGTACGCTTGCGAAGTCGACTTCTTGGTATAAACCGGCTGGTCTCGGAGAAAAACACAGGAAAGACGAAAAATGAAGAAAGGAAAGGCAGGGAGGTAACGTGCTGTACGTCCGGCACGCTGGGCGAAAAGGTAAAATGATTAAAGATGAGACAGAAAGGTATGCGAAGAGCGCTAAATGTGGGCACATTGAGGGCGCACACACATGGTAACAGGCGCTTGTGGCGACATGTCGACTTCAAGTACGCTAGCAAACTTCGTAGAGCCTGCATTAGTAAACTAGGGTGATCCAGGAACTGCCGAATTGTTAAGTGTGCTGAACGGGACGACGGTGTAAACGAAACAAAAAAAGATGAGTGATTCCACCGCGTAGGGGGATGACCAGAGAAGCTGTTTAGCACACGACACAGCGGTGTCACCGAATTTTGAAGCATTGCCGATCACACACCTTGCGACTAAATCCGAAATGTCTGCCCAGAAAACCCCTTTTGAATTTAGGCTATGCTCCTTTAAAGTTCTCCACTTGAGCCGCATGCGTCTTTTCTGCCGCGACATGCGTCGCCTTGTCTGGCTTGCCGCAATGCGCTTGGCGTTTCGTGCACGATCTTGATGGATGTTTGCTTTCAGAATGTTCACAGAATGTGAATATATCTGAACCATACGAACGCGTTTTACCCGCGGGGCAAAACTAATGAGAAATAGTGTTTTCCAAGCTGTTGAGCAAATCGTTCCTCGTTTAACCCGTACCAAAAACCCATCATCATCGTAAACGGGTATATGCCACAGAAATTTTCGCGGCCTAGGAGAAAGCTATCCGCATCATAAACACTTATGTGCCAAAGAAATCGGTCACATGCGTTGTAACAGCAAAGTTCAACAACGCTAAGTCAAGTTCAAGCCAAGTTAAAGCAAACGTTAAAAAACGCTACAGCCAAGGTCAAGCCAAGTTCAAGCAAAAGCTCTGTCTATATAGATACACCAATAAATAAGCATGAGACTGGTGATGCTGGTGAAGCCATTTTTTTTATCGAGCATTGCGCGGCTTAGTGCAAGCTTAGAGCCATTTTTTTATTAAGGTTTCATTGAATCTCGTGTTAGTGGGATAAAATCCTTCTCTATAGGTCAACATGTTAAGCTGACATGGAGGATTTAACACATCGGCAATATTTAGACTGCGAAAATTTAATGTGGAA
The DNA here is from genome assembly GCF_013339695.2 of Rhipicephalus sanguineus. NCBI lineage: Eukaryota > Metazoa > Arthropoda > Arachnida > Ixodida > Ixodidae > Rhipicephalus > Rhipicephalus sanguineus. Next base: position 97,345,041 of record NC_051177.1, on the reverse strand, counting down.
CTCGCGTTTCGGTGTTCAAGGGATGTGTCTTTCGTAGGACCGTTCCAGACGCTGAAGAATTCTAGAAATATATTGAAAGACTCAGTGCCGATGTCTCCCGGAAATAACGTTCTAAGAAAGGCTGCAGCTGTAATAAAATATCAATAAAACTGTTTGCGTGAGCATCATTTAGACAACTTCTAAAGGAGGTTCCACGCAGAATTTTTCCTTCTCCTTTAAGCCAACCCTCGTGAATAAAAACGCAGATGGACGAAACGACAGACTAGATGCGATGGGGGAAGTTATAAATGTATTTCAGGTATTTTCAAAACAACACCCGTTTTCAGTCCACTAGCTAATTATACTTGTAGATCGAATTAATGGCCGCATATTATAAGCTAGAACATTCTGTGGTATAAGCATGTACTGTATTTCCATTCTGCACATGCCCAGTAATGTGTCCCTGTAGGTTTTATTGCCCTTGCGTGTGTTATGGTGCCGCATAGACTATTGTTGGAATATATATATATATATATATATATTATATATATATATATATATATATATATATATATATATATATATATATATATATATATATATATATATATATATATATATATATATATATGTGTGTGTGTGTGTGTGTGTGTGTGTGTGTGTGTGGTGTGATTAAACTAATACGCACAGAGCAATACAAAATTACCAAAAAATCCTTACACGAGAGGCGAGGAGTGTGTGGGTGTGTGTGGTGTGTATGTTCACACACACACACACTTTGTGGTGTGTGAACACACACACCACAAAGTCTATCATCAAAATTTCCTCGCCTCTCGTGTAAGGATTTTCTTAGTAATATTGTATTGCTCTGTGCGTATTAGTTTAATCGTGCATACTTTAGCTGTGCCGCTCAGGTTGTACAAATATGAGACTAACAGAGCGTACACAGAAGAAAAGAAGAAATTCGTGCGGCACGTGTTCGCAGTAACATAAATCTTCAAAGCACCTAATGTTATGTGCCGAAAGTAGATCATGCGTTCACAAAACTGCGCATAATATTCCTTTTCCTAATTACTTCCGTGTGCTTCCGCAGTTTAAGAACACTTGATATTGGGCGAGTTTATTGTGATCCACCTAACACATTTTTATCGCGAAGAAGGAAAAAAAATAACTCGACAGTGCACCATCAGTTGATTAAAAAGTCTGTGAAACTCTTGCACTAATAGTTTTTTTTTCTTTTTAGTTTGATTTCTGCATGCCTTTTATTCCACATAAACGTAGTCGCGATGTAGTTTTACGGCCCCGCATTAGAGGACTCAGAAACTGCGCAAACTAACTGTCTTCGGTTTGTTGAAATACAGCTTCAGTGTTATTTTGTATAGGGCTGGAAATGGAGAAGTTCGGTAGAGCGACTACGCTGTGAAAAATTGGAGCTGCCCTAAGGGCGACTACACGTGTAGGAACGTTTCTTTTTCCTTGCAACCATACTCTCACGTTCTACTGACAGCTTTCTATGAAACAGCGCCCCAAGTAAACCGCAGTGTAGTAGACGAGCAAATAGGATAAGGCAAAATGTTGACTGAATCGTCGTAAAGTCTAAGAAAACAATGTCATTAGATGCTTTTTTGCCACGTATGTAACCCTCAAATATAACTCTCTTTATAGAGGCACGTCAACTCTGTTTCGGGGGTCGTGGGACGCAGGACTACATAAGAGAGAGTTAACCTGCCTCTTTATAGAGAGTTAAAGTATATATGATGTTGTATACGTGGCAAAAAGATTCGAAGGGCTCCTTTTTTTTCTTAGATTTTAGCTAAGCAACCTTGCTGTCTACCTCAGCACTACCGTTTGCCAACCAGCCCAGTTCTGTATTGCCATGCGTTCTTCCTAGCGCTACTTAAAAAAAAATCTTGAATGATTGTATCACGTCATCTTAAGACAGCATGCAACGCAACAATTATTCAAATTAACATATACCGAGGGGAACAGCGCAAAAAACGGCACGAAGAAAGATTGAATACACGACACAAGCGCTGACGAACAACTGTGTGCAAATTTATTACACCTGGAAATATATAGCTGAAAACAGAAAACAAGAACCATCACGTGCACATCAGAGTGAAAGGCAAAAACGAATCTGCCACGAGTCAAAATGTACAACTACTCAAAAACATTATCTCTTTTTCCAGGAGGGCGAGTGAAGGCTCACTGACGCTCATATCCCCTTTCGTCTTGATATGAAAAGCCTCGTTAATTTCGCGCTCTGTCTTGTTACGATATCTCGAGAGTGTCTTGCATTCATGAAAGAGCGGGGCGCAGACGCTCTTTCATATCAAGACGAAAGGGGACATGTGCGTCAGTGAGCCTTCACTGGCCCTCCTGGAAAAACAGATAATGTTCTTGAGTAGTTAACTTGTACATTTTGACTCGTGGCAGATTCGTTTTTGCCTTTCACTCTTATGTGCACGTGATGGTTCTTGTTTTCTGTTTTCAGCTATATATTTCCAGGTGTAATAAATTTACACACAGTTCGTCAGCGCTTGTGTCGTGTATTCAATCTTTCTCCGTCCCGTTTTTTCGCGCTGTTCCCCTCAGTATCATGTACCAACTGGCCCTTCAAGAAACCCTTCTGTAACATATACAGAACCCTTGTCATCAAACCATAGGCACACAAACTGAACAGAATATAAAGGCTAAGACGTTCATCAAATATGTTTTATTCGGCTCTATCGGCCAAATGGTGTCGGTCCCTAAACTGACACAGCTTCGTTAATCTACTACCTCGTGGCATTGCTATCACAGAGAGAGGTTTCCATTTTAGACTAGCTCGTTAATTTGCGATCTTTCTTTCTTTTTTTTCAATCATTGCTTACACAAGAAGAGCGCGCGCGAAAGGTTCATCCTTCTGCGAGGCAGTCGACAGCGCACACACAGCGCTTATCTACGACGGCCGCCAGGAAATGGGAAGTGCAAACACGCGGCAACACGAATAATCGCGCCCACAACACCAAAGAGCTTATCAACGCCGACGAGAGGACTGCGCTAACTAATTACTCGGCGCCTAGCCCCCGTGGGAACCGCGGCAGTCATTAAAAATCCGTAGGCAGGAACGAGCCTCGATGAGTTGAGCCATTTACGCATCCGTCATCTCCTTCGACGGGGGAAGAGAACTTCCCAGTTTAGGCGGCCCAGCGCCGTTCGATACCGGTAATAAGCAGCACGCCCCTCGTGGTGTTCCCTGAGACGTTGGCACGACAAGGCGGTGCGAAAGATTGGGGAGGTTACGTACTCGAAGTGGATTTCGCAAATTTGCACTGCCATTGCGGGGAACCGTTCAAAAACCACGCACGTATTTCTCAACGACTCAAGCGGCGGCAATAATTTTTCGGCCCACGGGATCTACGAACACGAACACGTGCCTGCAAAGCCGTTGAATGCCGTGGGCTCTGGCGTTGTGATTGAAGCACAGAGGTGTCTGGAGCCCTCTATTAGCATCACTCCAGTAGACGACTGCGTTGGTTTAGAAGAACGGTCTCATTTTAGCACGATTTATGTCGTAGTTATTTAAAGTACATTATTTTCTCTATGCGTGGGTGATGAGAGACATTTATACAGCTGGTTTATATTGCCCCTTGTTCATGATGTGAGCGACACTATGACCTTGTGCGAGGTCTTAGTCCTCTCATTTCTTCATTTTTTAGATAATATCGAATTTAATGAAATCACCTGTTAAAGATGGCCCAATTACAGTGCTTCAGCCCGATCCTTTCAAACGGCAGATATTGCTTTAGAAAGAAGTTGAAGTATACATATTCGACCAAGTAACTAATATCCATCAATGATCTTTATTAAAGGGGTCATGAAGCACCCCTTGGGCTGATTGAAAAAACACATCCTGCGGAAAGCTGACACGGCTATGAACTGCTCTGCCAAATATTACAGTCGTGCGCGCCGCGTAATGGCCACAAGCGGAGCGCGAAGTTGCCGTTTCCCCAGGCACCCTCTTTTCAAACAGAGGCCGGTTCTCACTCTCGTCGGTGGGCGGGGCGTCTGTCCGCTGTACGTCGCAAGAGACATAGCATGCTTATTGGCCGATAGCCGACGTAAATCGAGAGCGGCGTTCGGATCAGATGCGCTTCTTGCCGCGGGGTGCCACCACTTGCCGGCGCCGCACTCCTCAGTACACGGTAGCCGCACTCGCGCAAGCGAATCACAGCGGGAGAGCGATCGCGTTTCATGACGCGCGCTGGCGTAACTTCTTTCCCCCATGCCATCCCTCCCTGTCTAGCTTCGAGCTGCGCTCGCCGGCACGAGAAAAGAGAGAAAGCGCTGGGAGCGTGCGCCAAACCCCCGTAACTCCGCTGATTCTTGACGGATTCGAGAAATTTTTGCGGCAATCGATTCGGGAGGCAGTGCACTCCGATACTGAGGCCATTAGATCATTACTTGGAAAAGTGGTTCATGGCCCCTTTAACATTTACTTTAGCGTGCATATCGCAATTGGCGAAATATAGACGGAAGGTTTTAGATGCGAGGTATCTTAAGGTCGAGCTCAATCCGGTGGTGGTGGTGGCGGTGTGCGGCGTGACCACCCTTACTGCGCATGCGCATACCCTCTCCACACACCTCCTCTCCACTGCCGTTCACCATTCCCCATGTACTCTACCCCTCTCCCCTTCCCCCTCTCCACTCACCCTCTACCCTTCCGCTCTCCACTTTCCCTCTTCGCTTTCCCTCCCCCTCTCCCTCTTCACTACCCCTCTCCCCTCCCCCTTTCCACTCTTCCTCTGAAACGCGGGCTAGACATGTCGAAATTCTCTCCTGCACAACGCCGCGATGAGCTCGAGCGCATGCGCGTCCCCTCCCCTTCTCTCTCCTCTCCTACGCTGCCCTTTTCTCGCCCGCCTGTCGACCGCGTTCCCCGCTCGCCCTGGCTAGATGGAAGATACGACGCGAGGTCGGTAGCATGCCCAACGAACGCCAACGGAACGCGATCGTGCAAGTGCTCCGGCTTCGCATCGCCTCATGGTCCCCTTTAGCGGGAGATGATGTAATTTTTTTGAGGCATATCGATCTTAGATTAGTCTAAGCATGGCACATATTCAGAGACACGCGCCGAACAACTCGTAGCAAAAGTGTACTGTTAATTGTCCCGATTACCTTTTTGGCAAACCGCCGTTTTGTGCAGTTCAGCACAACTAGAACTGAAGAGCCCATGCATGTATTTCGTCGCACGCTTTGGGGTTGCATATATGTAAACTGGTGTCACTCTGCTAACTTGTTCAAAAATTGGACGTGACTTACCAACTTTCCCGGCAACCATGCGTAAATTGCAAAAATAAATTAGGAGTTACTTTGTGAACTTATGTTTGTTGCCCGAGTATGTATTTCGTTTTCTCGCGCAAGTAATATTCGCCGCTCGGTATTAAAAGGACCTGCGTACTTTGCTATGTCAGTTCACGTCAAAGAACCGTGGGTTGTTTAAGTTATCTAGAGCCCTCCACTACGGCGTCTCTCATTACCGGGGTCGCTTTGGGACGCTGAACCCCATTACCTAACCAACCATCCAACTTAGGAGCGTGGCTAAATTTGATATAGAACAGTAAAAGCGAAACTGTGACATTATATTCATTACTGAGGTGCGACGCGAGCACCAGCACTGGCGGCGCTGGGGGCCACTTATAGTACAAAGCCGCTCAACCATGTTGGTGTCCTGTCTCTCGACGTTATTCTAAGGCTTTTTTGCGACACTCACAATTTCCTGTATATGCTTCGCATGCCTGTTTTCTGTGTCTTCTTTCCTTCTTTCCTTCCCCATTTCTTTCCCACCTTACGAAGTGTAGCAAACGACTAATTTCAATTCAGGTCGTCCTCCCTGCTATTCCCTCATTTCTCACTCTCTATCTCGCCAGACACCCTCGCCAACAAAATTTCCCACATAAGCAGTGGCTGAAATGTTATCTTACGAACGCATCTAATGTAAGAGGCTTTTTTTATCAATACTGGCTCCAATCTACTGTGTGATACCTCCTTGAGCAATACTGTTTGGACTTACTGCTAGGCGCTCGCCCGAAATAGTGGGCGCGATTCAGGTCGTCCGATCTGTACCAACACGTGCCGTGCCGTGTTCGACGCGCTCAACAAATCTTATCGTCAAGCATCTTTCTCATGCAGAGAGAAGTGCACACGATAGAGCCGAGACGTGTTCTCGCAATCGGACGATTATTCATAACGTGGACATCGGTGCTCGGCGTGTCCGGCTGCTCGCCGTGCGATCAAACTTTGACGAATGCAGCGATAACGTTCGAGACGATCGCGAGCGGGACATTAGCGTTGAATAATTTAGCCGGGGCTTGTACCTGTGCTTCCACAATGACGGCAACGTGGTCTATACATCGATCCTTTTGTGCCTTCCAAATAAATCTGCCATGCATTTTTATTACCTCCCAGCGCAGAAGCGTTCTTGCTTGTCCAACTCTCTATAGACTGCGTTACTCTTTTCACTTTTTGAAGTTTGCAAAATCCAAGCGATAACATTCGGGAAAAATTGCTGCCTTATACACAAGTTCTGTAGCAAATAAAAAAAAACCAAAAATACGAAGCTATGTCCGTGCCTTCAAAATTAATCCAAGTTTTCAACTATCATGCTCAATTTTTTTTCTGATGCTTGAAAGCCGAAGGTGAAATATCCAGAAAGAATGACAGTACTTTTGGCTTACATTCTTAAAAATAAAATAAAAAGCTCTAACCCAGTAAGCGTTGTCAAACGACGCCCTTAATGTGCTTTCAAGTATTGATCATTTTTGGCCTAGACTTATGGTAGAGGCCCATCGGGTTTCGCATCATGAATAATAAATGCTCGCGAGGGGAACATCACAAAGGGGCAGCGAGGCGAGAACGTTGTATTCAGTTCGTTTTTAGCTATTGTTTATAGTGCGTCGAGCGGCGAACAACAAAAGGGAGCAAATCTGCTGAAGTGGGCGAATTTATGCCGCTTCGACACCGGCGTGTGCACGACGCCGTGACTTAGAGTCGTGCCAACCGTAAATCAGTGCCTAACATGTCAGGAGTCAGAGCGAGTAAGACGAAACACACACATACGGACACACACACACACACACACACACACACACACACACACACACACACACACACACACACACACACACACACACACACACACACACACACACACACACACACACACACGCACGCACGCACGCACACGCACGCACGCACACATGTAATTATACACGTATACAAACCCATACTGAGCGTGTTTCGGGCACCATTTAGTCCAATGCTTTATGGTCGTCGCTGTATTCGTGACTGCCCCGGATGTTGCAGAATATTTCAGCTACCTAACCGTGAAGTCACGTGCTCAGAGAGTTGCTGCAACTGTGCTTGGTTCGGGTTTGCGGTCACGTGGTTTTATTGCGAGCAGCGCTGTTCGCTTTACTTCGTTCTCTGCGTGGTCGTTCGCACTTTCAGATAAAGCAGGCTTCAAGTAGAACGTCGCTCATGATCACCGGTAGACCGACACGAACCGTGTTTCATTATGTCGGAGTAGGGTTAAGCTTGGTGTCCGAGCGTGTTTCAACACGACGTAAGGGAGAGTAACACTAGCAGAAATAAGTGTTTATACTTCGCCTACTTAGAAAGGGCAGAGGGAGGTTGCTGCAGCCAGACGATGGAGAGGGGGTCGAAAATGTCGTCAGTCCAGTGGATCTAGGTATACATAGTTTTTAAATGTCGGCTCACGATGGAATATGATGAAAAACTGAAATTTAAAGCAGTTTTCGGTCCCAGCTAATGAATCCGTACATCCCCACATACTGCTCGTATGTGCTAGAGCATAAGTTCTAACGCTAGAATACGCGTCAAAGCTGATGAAATAATCAGGTAATTCTCGGTTTCCACTCCTTCTCGAAACTTGATGCCGCCGGTTCCAAGACAGGGCTTTCTAAAATTTCTACACCGTACACATGCATGTGCCACCGTTGTTTGACCAGGAATTAAGAGAGTTGACTGTTGGGCTAGTTGGTGTTCAGACATGGGAACCATCGTTAAAGGCGCAACACCACACAACACAAGAGAAGACCAGACGAGCACAGGCGCAAACCAACAACTGATTTATTGAAGGCAGATCTCCAGGCATATATACCAACAGGCTGCGCAGGCGCAACGTCACAACAATCCTCGGAAAACATCAAAAAACATCAAAAATATCGCGAAAGAAAATCAATTTCAGCTTTGTAAAGCGCAATGGAAGTGTCGCTGACACACGCCTCACCTGCTTTCCTGATTAGAAACGCTTCTAACGTTTCACGAGCCGTTTTTTGTCTGCTTCTACCTACTATTTTTGCGCATCGGAAACGTGGTTCACAATTCGGGCATGTCATGCAATGGTCGACAAGATGGCTTCGCTCTTTGTTAATTAGATTTCTTGCGTGTTCCCTGAGACCACTTTTATCAAATTTGACGACCAGATTTACCTTCAAAAGAAAGGCATCTGTATTGGTTCATGCATCGCGCCTGTGTTGTGTCATATCTTTTTATCATCCATCGATCGCTCTTTACACGATCGTTTTAATTCTTCTAACAATGACAAGGTCCTTAAAGTTTTTCGTTATGTGGACGACTTCTTAGTTCTTTTTAACAAGTGCTCATCCTCATATGAGCATGCGTAGAAGTGTGTGCTAGAAGATTTTAAACATCATGGGAAAGGGCTAACCTTCACTTTTGAACGTCCGGAAGAAAGTAGGCTTCAGTTTTTAGATTTGCAATTGACGTTCAACGAAAGTCATGTTTGCTGGGCGTACTCTCCGCGTGCACAAAAAGAGCTCCTTCCGTACAATTCAGCTCACTCAAAAACGGTAAAGAGAGGCATCGCTACTCTCTGTTTAGATTCAGCACTTCGGAAGTCGTGCATTCACAAGGTGCAGGATAGTTTTAACCTTCAATTGGGGAGGCTCTTTTCAGCCGGCTTCCCTGGGTCGGTCGTCTTGTCTGTTGCTGAGACGCTGCTTAAGAAGTTGAAGCACCGTTGCTACTCAGATGCCGCGAAGCCCCTGGTGGGCGCCCAGAGGCCAGAAGTGGTGCCGTACATGCATAAGGTCACACATAGCCTGAAAAAAGTGGCTAGCCGGTTCAACGTGCCGTTGGCTTTCTCGGCCCCCCAGAAGCTCGCTCAGCTGAGCCGTCGCACCACCTGTGCGGAGGAAAAGGGAGGCTGCAAAAAGAACCATGAACGACGTTTCGTTCAGTGTGCCAGCAACGTCGTGTACGAGATTCCCCTGACCTGCGGCAAAGTATATCGGCCAGACGGGGCGCTGCCTCAATGACCGGCTCAGGGAACACGCAAGAAATCTAATTAACAAAGAGCGAAGCCATCTTGTCGACCATTGCATGACATGCCCGAATTGTGAACCACGTTTCCGATGCGCAAGAATAGTAGGTAGAAGCAGACAAAAAACGGCTCGTGAAACGTTAGAAGCGTTTCTAATCAGGAAAGCAGGTGAGGCGTGTGTCAGCGACACTTCCATTGCGCTTTACAAAGCTGAAATTGATTTTCTTTCGCGATATTTTTGATGTTTTTTGATGTTTTCCGAGGATTGTTGTGACGTTGCGCCTGCGCAGCCTGTTGGTATATATGCCTGGAGATCTGCCTTCAATAAATCAGTTGTTAGTTTGCGCCTGTGCTCGTCTGGTCTTCTCTTGTGTTGTGTGGTGTTGCGCCTTTAACGATGGTTCCCATGACCAGGAATCTTTCTTCTTACAACTGGTGCGTTACAAACAGTGGTACGTCTTCTGCTGGAATCTCCGAATTAGAAGGATTAAATAGTTTTTTTTGTTGTTGCTCAGTAGAAGGAGCTAACCTTCCCAAACACCACTAGATTTCTAAAGAATACTAGGTCCTACGTCTTTTCCTTCGCAGCAACATGAAACTTTAAAGCGTCGTTACATATCCCTTGAAGACACTGTATCAATGGATAAAACCTAAACTGCCCTATCTCACAACCATCACATACGTATATCTCACCTGTAAGTACGCCGAAGACCCTTTTGTCACCGATTTATCTCTATATGCAGAGTAACGTATAGGTTCCTGCACATACGTACGCACGTATGCGTGCGTGTATCTACGTGCATGTGAATGTAGTCTGCAGGCTTATAATTAGACGCTGCTGCATTTGACATTATAGTCATTTTATTTTGGCTGCTACGTGTACGGAATACAGGAGCGTAATATCTGGAGCTCGGTATCACTGCGTGCCTCCAGACTGGCATCTTAGTGACACGTGCTGCGTGGCCTCCCCAAGAACCCTGGGGCTTGCCTTAGATGGTAGTTCCTTAGAGTTGCTACATACACTTCTATCTTAGAAAGATGTCCTCAGCCTTTTTAACAAGAAAGTGTTTTACGCCGGGGTCTCCTACGGCTCCACTGACGTATTTCCGTCACGGATATGACGTTGTAAAATATATAGACTAACAGATGGCAAAGAAAAAATTCCGTCACCGGGAGTCAATTTAAGTGTCGAGATGGGCTTGTTGGTAGATAATTCTGGCACACTGCAGCGCAAACAACACACAACGGACGGAACACGAACGACGAAGACGAGCGCTTTACGACCTCCCGCTCCGCAGCGCGCGGCGCGAAACGATTCGGCCACAGGCGGCACGTTCTCCACCATACACACGGCGAGCTATTTATATACACCATTTGCCAGTGGCGTTACCCAGAGATCGGAGGAACTTCAGCGTGTTATCGTTATCATTAGCTTTGAAGGTCGTCGCCCCACGCGTTGCGATGAGCGTGCGCCTCTACAGGGCGTGGTCGCTCGTGCGCGTGCGCTTATCTCGTGATGGCGGTGGTTTGTACGACTTGTGCTCTCACCGCAAGTTTGCATTTGAAGTTACAGAGAGCACGAAGGTCACTTCGCATCCTGCAGCGGCCGCTTTTGCGAAAGGAGCGCGCTGCTCACATACAAATGAGTTACAACTGTGACAGTTATTTCGTGCTCATCCTGCGTATACTTGTGCGTTCATTTCGTGCGTTCTCATTTGTGTTTGAGCAGCGCGGTTTAACTGTAGAGCTGTGACAGTTGTTAGTTCGCGCTCGTCCTGTGTATGTTCGTTCCGTGCGTCCTTTCTGCTTGAGCAGCGCGTTGCAAGTTTCGAGCTGCTTGTCGTTCTTCGCGTGACATTTCAATTTGTTGCTATAGCATTCATTCCTTCGCCCTTGTGGCGAAACAATGCATAACAAACGCTCAACTACGTCTGTGAAGACACGTTTCAATTTCCTTCCGTGTTATACCGATTCCTATGACAGAGGGATCGGCCATGTTTTTTTATTTTCTTACAGACTTCAGCCTCGTCTTGACAATTTAATTTGTGGCACCATCTCTGATCACAGCCGTATTAAATCTATTGCATTCGAGACGCTTCGCCACCTCGACTTATGCCACACAAATACCTAACGTTCTGATTGCTTCTGGTTGCTGGATTTCGAGGCAGAATAATTTGTCACACGAAACCCAGCAGGGCCACAAATCTTGGCTTATTCGTGCACGTGGTCGAGCTTTTAATTCCTTACGCTTACGCTTTCCCATCTCAATTTCGAGCGGATCGACTGACTGAAAACAGATCCCGTTTCAGAAGAACAAAGACCCGTTTAATACGACGCGCCCAACGTGTTGATCACGCAGTTCTCCGTGCACGCATATTACGAGGCCAGCTATAGGGTTCCTCGAGCAATCCGCTCCGTCTTTCGGCCGTGCTGCAGCCGACACCGGCGCTGCAGTCAACCCTTTCGACGCTTGAACGCCGAGGCGGCCTCACCCCTGCCTCCTCTATCGTGTTCGCTCAGTGCTCTTTCAGGCGCGAACGAGTCCGGGAAAGGAGTGGTGTGAGCACGCGGTGCCGAGCTAGCGATGCAATCAGCTCGCAAATTGGCATTCCACGCCTGACATATTGGGATCAGAATGATAGCGCTGGGCCGTGCCAGTGGCGTCGCCCATATCCGAGGGCCGTGCGAGTTCCTCTCTTCTACGTAATTCTCGCCTCAGTCGGTACATAAATTTGCACGCAAGCAAGTGGTGCACACACAAACACATACCTACGTGTATGCACAACGGGCAGAGAAAGGCGCATACCGGCGGACTCCGAAAGGACTTTCGATGCCACGTGTAATTCGACGAAATATCCTAAACCACCAAGACTTAGGTTCAGACCCTATAGCTTCCTCGGCGACAGTCAACGTCGTTATTTTTTTTTCCTTCTCGATTTAAAGGACCTTCAATTTTGCTTTCCGGCATGGCTAGTGGTTCCGCAGCGCCGCTGTTCTTCTCGGGGCTCATTTTTCGGCATCGTATATCAACGTCTTATATATTAAACTCAGTCAAAGAAGCTTTGCCACTGACTTCTTTGCTGTTTTTATTATGTTCTCCCGCAGTTATTACACCCACCTTCCTGGAAGTCCTGCGAAACGTTCTGATTTCTTTCTTTTGTTGTTGATCCTCCTACTCTACCACGTTTTTTTTTGTCTTCTCTTTTTTTTTTTACAGAGTTCCGGCGGTCTTGGATGGTGATCGCCGTTACGGCACATAATATATGGCGAGAACATTCGCACGTTTGTCGTTAGGAGCCCTGGCGTGCTCTTTCAAGCGTGCAAATATTCAGATTCCTTCAAGAACGATGGTGCCTCTCCCGCCTAACCATCCCGTCCCCCCCCCGGCGCCGTCTCGCGTTCGTTACAAAATACTTTGTAATAAAGTTTTGACATGCAGCTATCGTACGCCGAAAAATACCCTGCAGTAATAATTTTATTTACATTTTTGTACACACACACACACACACACACACACACACACACACACACACACACACACACACACACACACACACACACACACACACACACACACACACACACACACACACACACACACACACACACACACACACACACACACACACACACACACACACACACACACACACACACACACACACACACACACACACACACACACACACACACACACACACACACACACACACACACACACACACACACACACACACGGAGGATAATAAATGCTTCCGCGGCTCTGGCTTCCTTTAGGATACGGCATATTCCTGGTGTACACACCACAAAAGTATCTTAATACGAATGCAAGAGAAATAAATGGTGCGAAAGCATAATCAAGTGTAAAATAAGCGACCTCAGCCTAACCACGAGGTAAAGAAAAGAGAAATTGTTCCTAAGCATGACGCATTAGCCCTGTGGGATCGTTATCATAGGCTAGGTGCGCTCTAATGCAAGCTGTGATGTCGAAGGCGAGATAAAGAGAGTGGCGAATGTTGAAAAGTAAACATTTAGTCTAGTGGGCGTTGCGCTTTGGGAAATATACAGGTACACAGTTTTACAGTTGGAAATTACGCCACCACGTAAGTCCGCGTTCGTGCAGGTCCCTGAAAGGTTCGTTTTACAAGGTAAAAGTTGAGAACAGAAATGCATGAAGGGTTCTGCATGTCTGATGACTCTCCGCTCTAACTCTCCTTTTTTTTTCTTTTTTTTTTCTTTTTACGAATGCATTTGTGTCGAGTAGCGAGCGATGTAGGTTAAAACGTGCAAAACAATGAAAGCAACAAAATAAGAGGAGCCCGATGTGTCGAACCTCGTACTAAGTGCGTTGTCAATGCTATTTTTTATTCAGGCGGGCGCACACACCAGAATACACAGAGAGTGGCACACGCGCAAGCACGCGCACACACACACGCACGAACGCAGCAACGTTGATTCGCAGAGTGCATTGTTAAAGCATATATACATAGCACATGGCCTGAAGGCTAACCAGAAGATAACCTATGGTTTAAGACTTAAAAATAGAGAGGCCTACCAGACCGGCGTTTACACGTTTCCGCCTTCATCATCATCATCATCATCATCATCAGCCTGTCTACGCCCACTGCAGGGCAAAGGCCTCTCCCATGTTCCGCCAATCAACTCGGTCCTGTGCTTTCTGCTGCCACGTTATACCTGCAAACTTCTTAATCTCATCTACCCACCTAATTTTTTGTCTCCCCCTCACGCGTTTGCCATCTCTTGGTTTCCGCCTTAAGACCAACATAAACCAGGTGAAGTAGTAGTAGGAGTAGTAATAGACTTTTGTTCAGCCAAATTCATAGGCGAAGCGGTCGCAGCGGCTTTTAATAGGTTCTATTATTCCCGCATTGTACCTTAACCGCTCGGTAGCGTGCTAGGTCTCGGATGCACACTGAGTGCGCGCTCACATTTCGAAAACTTCCTTTTACTGCACGTAGATCGGCGAGGCTGCTCGATGTCTAAGGAAATACATAAAAATGCACACAACTCCTAGTTTCTTACTCTATTGCACGACATGAACGCGAGTATCACGGTATGCGATGTACGTTTGATAAGTCCGGATAGGGAAGCTTCATCTAAGAACTTTCGTTTACTCTTGGATAATAGTGCATGCTACTTAATATTACGGGTCTCCAGTATAACCAAGTGAAAGCTTTTGCAAGCGTTCACTCCGCGAATTTCCTTTTTCCCGGAACGTAACCGAGTTATATTAAAGACCGAGAACACCGAATAGTATTCCGAAACTTCGCCTTCGCGCGATATTAAAACTCCTCGCTCTTTCAGCCGAGTTGGAAAACAACGCGCGCTGCAAGATTAACACCCTTCCCTTTGTTCTTGGCTTACACAGAGAGTGAGAAAAAATGGCTTTCATATAAAAGATCAATACAGGGAGCGGGAAGCAGAGATCGCGGGTTCACACTCCGGTTCGAGGAACAAGAGAGGTAGCAGAAGAGAGAGAGGCCGCGGGAGGTTAAAATAGGACGGACTGGGGAGTACGTTAAGGACTGGCAAGCGAAGTCCTTCTCTCGCCCCGCCCTCTCCTCTCCTGTTCTTCGGAGAACAAAAGGAACTCCAGGTCCTAAAGAATGTTCACCACGCGGCCTCGGGAGTTGGGCGCTAGTTCCGACACCAGCGAGCTAGCAAGGGCCCCCGGAAGTCTAATATCGCACTCATCAGGCACCGCCAGACCTGGTGGGGAAGGTGGAGCAATGGGTCGGCGTGGGTATATGAAAGAATAAAAGCGAGAAAGATTGGAAGCAGCTTATATATAAGAAAGTAAAAGCGCCCGCTAAACGTCTGGCAGCTGACTCGTGGGCATTTGGGTGAACATTTTGAGCGTTCTTTTGTACAGGCTTGCTTTATTTTTCTACAGTTCGTACTTCCTCATCTGGAAGCGTTCCTCGGGCATCTCTCTTTTATCTTTTTTTCCTTCTTTTGTTATGGTACCTTTCGTTCATGCATGCATCGAGGAATGCCGCGTGCTGTTCCTCGTCGTCCACGTCGGTGCTGCGCCACTCCTGTCTCCATGGAAACGGTGCCCTGCAGCTTCCGGCTTTGGAATGCCCCCATCCGCGCTGAAGATTATCATCATGGAGACGACGACACTTGGGGAGCATGGCGAGGGCTTCGCTTGGTTTTCCCAGTAGGCCTATGATGTCCAGAGACGGAGGAATTCCTGGAGTACCTCAGCTGATGATTCGTCCACTCTTCCTTATTTTTTTTCTTTTTTCTCTTTTGCCTTTATTTTGGACGGCGAATCGCCCTATTTATTTATTTTTTCTTTCATCTTTATCTCTTCTGATGGGCAAAGTGTAGGCCACGTGTACTGCATTTTGATACGAGTATTTTCTTGAATACATTTTATTTGTTTTCCGGGCGTTCTAAAAAAGCGCTGCTCTTTCCTTTAGCAATCTTTGAATAATCTTTTCACCTTTTCATACTGTGGTATTCACGCCAATATGCCGTTAATACATGCGAAAATATAGCGGCCTGCTCACAACAGCCTTCCACACAGGCGCTTTTTGCTTTGTCGTTTCCTTTTTTCCTTGGAAGGCAGGAATATATTTCCTCATTGCGATCTGTTTAGCTCCTGGAGCTGCCGTTTTGCAGCGTGGCAATTTTGTACCTGCATGTTTTCCTATTGCCTTTCACCATCACTAACCCTCCGCGGTAGCTGAGTGGCTGTGGCGTTGATTTTCTCACTTTGAGGTTCCTAGTTTCATCCCGCCCGCTGTGCTCTCATCACAATCAGGAGTGATATGCAAACACGCTCCTTTACTTAAAATAAGTGGGCGGTAAAAAACACCGGTTAACAAACGTTAACGCAGAGTTTCCAAAAGTTGCTACCCTCGTAACGAGATCGTGTTTTGACGCGTAAAAGATCCTTAATGTTTTTTAAATCGAGGCAAGTATGCATAATACGCACGTGCATTAGAATTTCCCGTAAAAACAAAGTATCCAATCATATTGTTTAGCATATCATTAGTGAAGGTGGCCGGCTGATGAAAAAAAAAAAAGAAAAAAAAACACGAGCAAAAAAAGTTTGTCAATCCGGCTCTGGAATTTTAAGTTTAGAAATCATGAGACAGCTGACGCTTCAGAAACCATCCAGTTTTTAATGCGTCACTTTCTCCCTGCGAACATGGAGTCAATGACGATGACAAGGTAATGATTCTAACGACGAGACAACATTTATGAATTTGCGGGTGATATAACGAAAGCATCAGCGTCCTGATCACGACTGTTACGCCTGAGGGATTATGACAACGGGCGAAATTTACCCAATCAAAGAGGACAAAGCATTGAATTGTCTCAAGGAGTCTTGTTTTCTGGTATCTGTTTGGGTCTTAAAATCGCGAGGATCGACTTTGCGACGGACGTCACAATATAGGTAGCAAGAGCGTTAAACGGAGGCCCCTCTAAGATAATCTTGTCCAGAGCGCATTTTCCCCCGAAATTTCGTTGTCGTTGCTGACCTTTCTTGCGCGCAGGTTCTGTAGGCCTAGCTAACCAGCTCTCAGAGTTCACCCTAACTCCGTGTGACGTCATCACCGAGCGTGTTCTCATGTGACCACAGTTGCCTAATAAAGACCGCGCAACATTCAGCACCGTACAACTAAAGTGCATTAAACCGGGCTCACATTTCAGGAATATATTGTAGTGGATCAGAACCAACGAAGTAACTGGCGCGTGAAGGGGAGTCTAGTGAAAGAGAACGAAAAGGATGGAGTTGTGTTGGACCGTGTTTGTCTGAGTTGCTCTCGTACGTTACATTTGGTGGCAGCGGTGACAACGGTAACCCATGCTTACACGGAGCAAGGCGTCTGCTGCGACAGCAATAGTCGGTGGTTCAGCGGTGAACCCTATGGAGGACGATACGTCGTCGCCGGCCGGGGACCTGCTGTCCCGACTACGGAGGGAAGCTTGGCAGAGGCCGCGGGAGCCCCAGTCTCATCAAACATCCCGCCACCCGCCCCCGAGCCGTCTTCGTCGGAGTTTGATGTCCGGGACTCAACCTCACCCTCCACAGTCAAGCACCGGGCCCAGTCTACTATGGCAGATTGCCTACAAGCCCTGGCTCACAAGGTGGAGGCCGACAGAAAGCGCTCATGCAGATTTCGAGACTCGCTTTGCTACTCGCCTGCTATCGCTTGGCCGCGCTTGCCCAGCGTACTCCCACGGCAGTTACGCGTCGCAGACCTGGCTCACGGGTCTCTGTCATCGGGGCACAGTCTGAGCCGTCAGCAACGTTGGCCACATCGTCGAACAAAACAACATCGGTCAGCTCAGTCCTCGTTTTTTTGGAGCACACCTTCTACCACCTACCTTTGAGGGTACACATCGTGGCAGTATGTTCTGGTGCAGTTCGAGTCTGTTGCTACCCTAAATGGCTGGACAGTTCCCGACAAAGCCCAGGTGTTCTCGTCGGCACTCCGTCACGGCCCTCTAATACCTCGAGTACATTCCCCAAGCCATCCGCTCGAACTATGAAGCACTGTTCGGCGCTCGAAAGCGCGATTGGTGACCGTCATCTTCTTCAGCTCTACCTCAACAGCTGAAACACGTCCGGCAGGGTCGGCGAGACCTTCAAGAACTCGCTGCTCACTCGATAGCTTGGCCCGTAAGGCCTTCTCGGGTTGCCCTACCGCAACCATGGACCTTATTGCTGCTATGCTTTGTTGACGCCATCAATAACAGACACTCCAGCGCTTCGTCCGCCTCTCTCGTCCGATCGACTACCATCAGCTCTAGCCGTCGCTCTTGAGGCAGGATACAAGAACGCTCGCAAGCAGATGAAATCCGTACCGGAGCCAACCTACGTACTGCCCTCCGGGGCCCGAAATTCTCCTGCTCGGCTACACGAGCCTACACGATGTTTCGCTGCTACCACTGCAACGACGTTGGCATTT